>NW_018219362.1:206825-212956 GCF_001263595.1 Phalaenopsis equestris | reverse complement strand
ATTTGGGGTTTTGGTCAAAGATGGTCAAATTGACCAAATTGGACCATGGTGTAGTTGGACAAAATGAAATTGGGAATATTTTGGATGTATTGGGATTTTTTGGGAATTTTTAGAATTTTTGGATTTTTGGGCCATGGAGGGGCATTTTGGTAATTTGGCCATTTTTGGAATTTTTTGTCAGTTTTGGCAAATTTGGATGTATTCAAAGTGTTTGGAATAAGTTTTGATCAGTTTTGGGTATTTTGGCAAAATTTGGGAATTTTGGCCAAATTTGGGTCCCAAGGGCAGTTAGGTAATTTGGAGGTGCCTAGGGGCAAAAGACCCAAGATTAGTATTTCAAATAGAATTGGATAAATATCCATTCTAAATGAACTGTGGATCAATAAAATCCTCATTTTGGGTTCTTATGAATTGGTTTTAGCTAGAATAATGTGAGGATATTGTGTACCCTAACTTCAAACCAACACCCAGGGTCGATCCTAAGGCCAAGTAATCCTATAGGAACTCCTCTTGAGTTCTCTCATAATGATCTTACCTACTAAGTGCTAGAGGTTATGACCAATATGTGGAACTTCAAGTTGAGTAAAGAGAAGAGTTTTGAGTTTCTAATGGTGAGGGTACCTTTTCTAGTTTTCTAAGACTAGTCAGTAGGAAAGTCCTATAGCTAGACCTAGGCTACTAAAGAAATTTCTAGACCTCAACCAAAAGTGAGGTCAACAATGTAAGAGTATTTTTTAATAAAAAGATTAATTCTCAATTTGAGATATTTAGGATAAGAGTATACAATTTCGATTTTACTATTTAAAATAAAGAAAATTATATTTTTGAGAATGTTAAAGAACTTGGATTTTTATTTGGAAAGAAAGAATTGAGACTTTAAAGAAAAATCTCTTTCAAGTCTAATACACATTTAATTAAGGAAATGTAAAGAGCTTTTAACTTTAAGAAGAGGAAGGTGGAGTTTAAAATCATTAAAGGCTATCCAGATATAACAACCCTCAGATGACACAAAAATAAAGAGAGAGAGAGAGAGAAAAAAAGAAAGAATTGAATGATCCTGAAAAAAAAAGAAAAGAAGAATAAAAAAATGAATAGCAAAAAAGAAGATTTATGTGAGGAGAAGCTTGAGGAGATGCTTGATAAAAAATTGGCTTCATTTAAATCATCTTAAGGAAAGGGGCTTAATTACATTTCTAAGCTTATGAAGCATTCGCATGCTTACTACTTAAGTTCTCATCATATTCTTTTTCAAGTAATTTATCTAAGTATCTTTAATATGAAAATTTCCAATTATTCTTAAAATAAATAGGAAATCAAAATTCTTAAACCTGACACTTAAAAATTCTTACATTCTAGTTTTATCCTATGTTATTAAAAATTTTTCTAAAGTTTCACTATTAAATTTAAAAAACAAAAAATATAGAAATCTATAAACAAAACTCA
The DNA here is from genome assembly GCF_001263595.1 of Phalaenopsis equestris. Lineage (NCBI taxonomy): Eukaryota > Viridiplantae > Streptophyta > Magnoliopsida > Asparagales > Orchidaceae > Phalaenopsis > Phalaenopsis equestris. The sequence goes on along the minus strand of NW_018219362.1, from coordinate 211,513 downwards.
CTCCCATAAGTTATACTTTTCATATATAGTAAGAAAGGTTACTTGAGGACAAGTAACGATTATGTTTGGGGGAATTGAACCACCTTAAAATTACTTATTCTTCATGTACATTTTATGCTCAATTTTTGAAGATATTATTTTTTAATGAAGGGTATTTTTATGTTTTTGGTTGCAGGTGCAAGAAAAAGAGTTTAGGAGAAAAAAGGAGCAAAAATACATCAAAAAGAAGCAAAATGGGCTAAAGTGAAGAAAAGTACCAAACCAGCCAAACTGGGGCCTAGGCACGCCAGTTGGGTGCCTAAGCACCACAGTTATTTTTAATAAGATTTATTGAATGAGGATGGCTTTTAAAGATATATTGGAAGCAACCCTTGGTCATTTTTGAAGCTCTATAGATATGGATTATTTCCAATAGGCTAGGGTGTTCAGATCTATAGAGTCTCATAGTGTATGAGTTTGTTAAGTCTGTGATAAGTTTTCCTTATGAGTCTTTGTTATTTTTAGAGTTTGAGAGTCTTATAACTGCTGTTAGAATCAATGAGGTCGAAGAACTTCAAAGAAGTGCTTAGTGGAACATTCCAGATAATTATTTAATCTTTGTTATTAAGCCTTGTGCTTTAGATTGGAGTTTTAAAAATATGTTTTGTTTTGTTATCCCATGCTTCATGAGTTGTTTTCATTCTTTCTCATTGCAATATGAAGTAACTAATCAAGTGATTTTTAATTTTGTTTAGAACTTCTTTTTATTCCTAAAAATTGTGATGATATTTTTACCGGTCCTTCATTTACTTTACAAATTGACCACTTGTGTTGTTAAAATCTATTTAGGAACTTATAGACCCGAAAAGGCTAAGATTTTTTGACTTGTAGGCTTCACATTCTACCTTGGATATCTCATTCATGATTTTCTGAAGGGGTGCAAATAGATAAGGAGATATGATTTTATGAGCATATAACTGATATTTCTATAGAGACCGGCTAGATTCTTTTATCAATTTGGTATAGAGATTGGATCTAAGGGTCAAAGGAGGGACCTATAGAGAAGGTACACTGGGTAATCTTGGAGTGAGAGACTACAACCTACGCAGCACTACTATACATGTAGACACCAACGTTATAGTAGTCAATGTTCTATGAACATTTCAAAAGAAGTAAAGAATATGTATGCTCCAATTTGTCACAATACCACATTTAAGTTTCTAACAATTTTGAAATCCGACACTGATTATGAATTGTTGGCAAGAAGGTCTCTTTTTTCATATTGTCCAAGTCATTACATTTACTTTTACTTGCAAGTTGTAAAATTTAATAAACATAAATTTCATCTTAAGATATTTGTTGTAATCTTAAGTATAGTTTTCTTAAAGTCAAAATTTATGTATTTTCTTTCATTATTTTCTTACCTCGCTTTTTTATGGGATCGATACTCTAGGTTAAAAAAGAAAACCCTATGTTACTTAAAATAATACATATATTTGTGTAGTACCCCTAGTGAGAAAACTATTTCTTTAAGCTCTATCATATTAAATTTGTTTTCACTAGCCTCTAAATATAATTTGGATTAAGTTTTTAATATATTAAGGAACATAAATATCTGCATAACTGCGGATTGAGTCAATCCCCAACCTCAAAAAAAAATCTGGGTTAACCCTAATGTGTCCTTTTGAGCCAAATTTTTTGTAGCTCCTTGGAGTGGTCACATAAATGACAACAAGCCCTGATTTAGGGTCATAAGGACCCTATGGTCACCACATTGAAATTTGTCAACCCATCACCCTAAGGTCAATCAATGAGACCAATGACCATTCTATGATCTAATTGGCCAAACCCTAGGACTAAACTGATCATCCCTAGTCAATTGGTCAACTCTAGGGCCTAATTAGTTAAAACTGGTAAATTGGTCAACCCTGAAACCTAATTGGTCCAACTTTATCAATTGGTCAAACCTAGGACCCCATTGTTCAACATTTGTGCCAAATTGGTCAAACTTAATCAATTGGTAAACCATAATACCCAATTGGTCAAACATGGTCAATTGTTCAACCCTAACACCCAATCAGTCAAACTTGGTCAATTGGTCAACTGCAAGACCCAATTGGTCAAACTTGGTCAATTGGTTAACCATAGTTAAATGGTCAACTTTAGCAACCAATTGGTTAAACTTAGTTAATTGGTAGACCTTGGGACCTAATTGGTCAAACTTGGTTAATTGGCCGAACCTAGGACTTAATTTGTCGACCTTGATCAATTGGTTAACCCTTACACGAATCGATCAAACATGGTAAATTGGTCATCCATAACACCAATCGGTCAAACATGGTCAATATGTTAATCCTATGACTCAATTGGTTAACTCTGGCCATATAGTCAATATTGGACCATTTGATCAGACCCATTGCCCTTATGGTGAACTTACCCACTGATGCACGATTTGTTGTGTGTTACTTTTGTAAAGATATATTAACATTACAGAACACACATGATAGTACTAATAATAAATATACAAATTAATCCCAATAAAACAATCTTTAGTAAGAAAAAATTATCTTTTAAAACCATTAAATTGCCAAACACGTAATAATAACGCAAGTACACTTATCACTCTAGTGATAAAGGACTCTAATGGAGTCCTATGTAATGATCCCACAAAGAGTTGGAAATTCTTTTTACTATAGTATAAAACATAAAATTCAAACTACAAAACATAAATATGAAATTCAAATCTAAAATAATTGATTGTATGTTAAATAAAATGCAGTTAACAGAACTAAGATAACTAATCTATTTGCTAAACTTCAAAACTAAACTTATAAAAACTAAATAAAGTTTCTATGCGAAGAGTTCAAATTTATGAAAGCATCCTTCCCTTTTACAATAAGTATATGGATTGTGATAAAATTAAAATCATTTAAACATATAAATAAAAAAGATGGAGACGGCGGTTAGGTTTCACTCTGGCATCCATGGAGATTTTGAGATTCTTCGTGCCCTACTTCACTTGTGAGATCATTTCTTCCCTCTGATCTTCCTTTCTATTGCTTTTTCGTGATACCTCCTGTTACACGTTCTTTTGTGGATGCTGTTCTTGATAGAGGGGGTGGCTCTTTGGCCACACCAACCACCGGCATGTTCTCGTAAGGTTTTCATGATACACTTATCTTTGTTGGGGATTACTCTTTTATTAGAATATCAGGTAAGAAGAATGGAAAACTTGCATTTTTTATCATCGAGGATGAAACATTGATTCTTGCTTCTTCTTACCGTCTGGCTCTTGTAGGTAAATTTACCTATGGTCATCCAAAAGTAGAATTGATTAAGCATGAGTTTGAAATGCTAAAACTTAACGGGTGGTGGAAAGTAGGTTTTCTAGATGGTAGACATATTCTCATTCAACTTGCCAATGACGAGGATTACACTCGTCTCTTTGAGAAAAGATTTCCTTGGATTGAAAATAGTGTTATGAAATTTCAGAAATGGTCTGTTAATTTTGACCCTAAAACTGAATTACCTATAATGCTGGTTTTAATCATGAAATTTTATTCTCACTTGCTGCTGCCTACGGTAGGTCTTTGAAAATGGATTCTGCTACCTATACTCTACCAAGACCATCTGAAGAATGTATTCTGGTCAAAAGAGACATCACATAGTCATCTTGTATTGAAATATGGATAGGTTCACAACATCAAGGATACTGACAGCCTATAGAAATTGAATGGCACTCACCTTATTGCACTCACTATTCTATGTATGGTCATCACTATACTTCATGCATTAAATTGAATCCTCATCACAAAAACTCACAAGCTGCTCCTGTCAATACCCAACCTGAAAATCATAAATATATGGACCCTTAGGGTATTTCTTCTTTGGTTGAAAATGAATTTATTTTAACTGCACCACCTGCTTTACAATCTACCACTTTGATGGTGGATAACTCAGGTAATGATAATACACTTACTATCTCTATGGCTAGACTTCAACAGTTAAACAATAACTTCAATGATGGCAATGGTGACGGTGGTAATGATTTTGTTGTTGATTGTAATGAGGAAAATTGGAATGTAACTACACTGGAACCTTTAGAAATAGCTACACATGTGGTTTCTTTTATCCCTGAAAAAATATCAAAGAACCATGGTGATTCTATTTCTAGTTGTTTTGCTACTGATACTTTTGTTTATGGGGGATCTTATGTTCCTGTTGAAACTAATACCTCTTTCATATTACTGCTAAAACTTTAGAAAATGAATAGAAGATTTAAAAACACTCTGGGAAAAAGGCCAAACAAAATAATGAGTTATCAAGTCTCAATGCTAGCAACATCATTCAGGAAGGTATTTATCATTCTGATGGGGAACAGTTATGTTGACCTCACTTTAGGTTGAGGTTTAGTTTTTCCTCTTTAGTAGCCAAGGTTCTGGCCATAGGACTTTCTTGTTGACTATTCCTAGAGAACTAGAAAAGGAACCCTCACCATAAGAAATTCTAAACTCCCCTTTGGTCAACTTAAAGTTTCATTTGTTGGTCTTAACCTCTAGCACTTAGTAGGTGGGGTCACTATGAGGAAGCTCAAGGAGAGTCCCCCTAGGATTGCCTGGGTGATTTTTTGGACCTAGTTCACTCACTTACATTCACTCTTAGGCGGTCCCCTCTTTCTTCTTTCAACCCTAAACCTAAAATTTCTTGAC
>NW_018219362.1:170363-206767 GCF_001263595.1 Phalaenopsis equestris | reverse complement strand
ATGGTCCCCTAAACCCACTATTAGCTAAGACCGGTTTAGCTAAGACCAGTGCATAGAGGACCCAAATGGGTATTCCATTGGTCCATAGCTCACATAGGGTGGTTGGCACCACAATTCTACCAAAAGTATCCAACTTGGCCTTTTTCCCCAAATTCCCCCAAATTACCTAAATGCCCTTGAAACCCTAAATTTGGTCAAAATCCTCAAATTCACCCAAAATATCCGTTTTTTTTTAAAAAATCACTTAAAACCATTTAAGGAAAGCCAAATTACCCAAAACCACCCAAAAATGCCAAATTTACCAAAATAAATGCCAAATTTACCAAAATACTAAATTTACCAAAATACTCCCAAAATTGCTAAAACTACAAAAATACCCTTGGCACCCCAAACTTTCCCAAAACCTTTAAAAGCTCTTCAAATATTTCTAAAACCAATTTGGACTCTCCAATTGAACCCTGCTAGACCAATTTGACCATTTTGACCAAAACTCCCAAATTGCCTTTAAAGGCCCAACCTTCCCAAATTCACCACATATGTCCATAAATTTGGCCTAAATTACCCTTAATTTCAATTCTAAACTAAAATTAGCCTTTCATATGACCAACTTAAACCAAATCTAAGTTTGATTGGCTCTTGCTTTGAGCCCAATTTTTATTTAAGTCAAGCCCCCAATTTTGGCCCTATGACTTTATCCCACCAAATTGAGCCCCATAACCTACTTAATTTGCCACAATTTATGTTGAAAACTCTTCATAACAATCTTACACATCAAACATGACCTTAATTTGCCTTGGTGAAGCCTCAATTGCATTCAATTTTAACCCAAGTCCAAAATTATCAAATTTTCCCTAAATTGGCTATGTTCCCAAATTCCACCAAATTGATTTCCCTAACCCCAAAATTGATGCCCGATTTATGTTGAAAATTCTTCATGATGTTATTAAAGACTATTTTCAACAATAAATTTGAACTTAGTCGAACATTAGCCCAACCTAGACCCAAGTCTAGCCCAACTTGCCTAAATTGATCAAAATCTCAAAATCCTTCAAATTGAACTCAAAATCATTTCAACCCTTCACTAAAAATTTTCATTACAATCATCTACACAATGTTGATCAATTAATTGGGCTTAAAGTCATGGCTAGCATGACCAAAACCAAACCTTTGTCTATTTAGACTCGCATTGAACCCTTGCACCAAGATTGACATAGTCATGTCAAATTGACCAAGGCAAGACTTCTACGACCAACTTTTGGGTCCTAGCAACCAAGCTAGATCCACTTAACCCACCCTAGATAAGCCATGGACCAAAGGTCCCCTAAATCAATGGATTTATTTCTTGAATTGCTTAAGCCAAAGATATCTTTGGCAAAACCTATCACCAGACCAAATTAATGTTTGTGACAGGTTCCTCTGAGGATCCTGAGCCAAATAAGCACTTCCCCTGCCATTTCTTACCAGCCTATTTAACATAGCACCTCAAAACCTATTGCCACCATCCTTAAATCCTTACCCAATTGACCAATCTAAACTGTCCCACTCCCATTGGCCAATTGTGTTGCTTAGCTTACCACCTCAGCAAGCTTTTGCTCCTGAAGCTAGGCCCTGAGCTCCCATCTCCAGCCATGGCTATAAAATGGCCTCTTCATGAACAAATTTTGGGTGCTGAAGTTTTGTCAAGGAGACCCTACCCAATTGCTCCCACAACCTCGTTGAGACCTTCTCAATGCAATCTAACCACTTCCCTACCCTAATTTCCCTAGTCAGAGCTCTATTTCAGAGCTCAAATCTTTGTCAAAAATAGGACACTCTCCACCACAACTCCACATTGAACCAAATCAAATTAAACTTGCCAAAATCTTCACCACAGTGAGAGAAGAAGAAGCCCCATCAAAGCCCCCTTATAGAGAGCCTCTAGCCTAGAAATTGTTCAACACTTAAATTTGGTCTTGAGCTAATTTGGGTCTCGACATTTCACCAAAGAAAGAGGCTCTACCCTAGAACTTGTTCCAATAATGAAGCAGAGTACGAAGCCTTTATCACCGGTTTGGAGTTGGAAATCTCGATGGATATAATAGATATTGCCATCTATAGTGACTCGCAACTTATCATCCAACAATTTGCCGGACAGTATAAGATTTAAAACCAAGGTTGGTAGAATATCATCAGTACACGATGAAGCTGCTGGTGAAGATTCGCAATGTAACTTTTCTACCGGATTTCTCGAGGTGGTAATGCACATGCTGATGCTCTAGCGAAGCTCGCAAAAGAGTTAGCATGTCCTCTAGAGTATTCCATTAATATCACAGTACAGGGAAGGCATATTTTATCTCAAATCGACCTTGAAAATCTACACCAGCTTAGAAAACAAGAGGAAATGATGATTGCAGTTGTTGATATTAATGAGGATTGGTGAAAGCCATAGATGGAATATTTGCAAGTTGGAAAACTGCCAGATGACAAGTCTGAGACACATCACATAATGAGAAGGGCTATGTCATATGCTCTTGTTGGTGATGTCCTCTACAAGAGATCATTCGACCAGATGTGGCTACGGTGCCTAAGCAGAGCCAAAGTACAGAATATTGTCAAAGAAGTACATGCCGTATTGTGTGGTTCTCACCAGTCAGGGTCAAAGATGAAAATGAAGATCAAGAGACTCAGATATTATTGGTTGGTAATGATGTCCGACTGCGTGGATATAGCCAAAAGATGTCACCAGTGTCAAGTGCATGAGGTGGTCATGCACCAACCTCCGAATGTGGTACACCAAACAGCTGCCTCGTGGACATTCAAGTGTTGGGGCAAGGACATAATAGGTCAGATAGACCCTCTATCTTTCAAAGGGCACAGATTTATACTTGTTGCTACATATTATTTTTCTAAATGGGGAGAGGTAGTGTCGTTACGAGAGGTTACAACATAGCACGTCCTTCAGTTCTTCAAAAGCTATGTCATCTACCATTTTGTGGTTCCGCACAATATAATCTCCAACAATGGGACAGCATTAAAGAGCACACAAATCAACAACTTTGTTAAACAACATGGGGTACACTGGAGATATTCTACAATTTACTATCCCAGGGCAAATGGCTTAGCCGAAGCCTTTAACAAGACATTAGTACATATTTGATGAAGATGCTAGATGAAAATAAAAGAGATTGGAACAACAAATTATTAAAATCCTTGTGGGCTTACCGGACAACGTTTAGGAATCCCACTCAGTGCACACTATACATGCTCGTGTATGAGTCCCGGGCTGCAATACCGTATGAAGTTTAGACGCCGTCTCTCAGAGTCGTTCTCACCAATATACTTACAATAGAAGAAAGTGCAAAACTCATACTCAATGAATTAGAGAGTCTTGAAGGAAAATGACTAGAAGCATAATAACAATTGTAGCTTTATCAAGCAAAGATGGTACAAGCTAATGACAAATTGGTCAGTACAAGGACATTCAAAGTTGTTGACCTTATCCTCATGCTTAAAAGACCCATTCTTGCACGCCGCAAGATAGGTGGAAAATTTGAGCCAACCTAGGAGGGACCATTTGTCGTAGAAAAGGTCTACATAGGAGGAGTCTACCATCTAGTAGATTTTCGTGGTGAGAGACCCATGTTGCCAGTCAACGGCCAATACCTGAAGACATATTATGCAACCTGACATTGCTTGACATTACTTGGGATGAAAATTTGGAGTTTTTATTGTTCTGGGATTATTTATTTTGCCAAAACATCTATGATCGGGTCCAAAATTTTGTAATGAAATTAACTTGAATTTAATGAAAATATTTGAAATTTTACACTTCAATTTTGTTGTTTTCTATCTTTAAATTTGATATTCTACTAAATTAAATAAGACACATACATAAAAAAATAATTTTCTCACCAACATAAACTAAAATTTTCTTTAATAAATACTTTTTTGTTCTTGTTCATGCTAAATTTCAGCTGACTGGTATTTTTCCTGTCATCTGCAGAGAAACATCAGGCCAGAGACTGATCTTTGCTTTTAAAGAAGGCTGGAACCTCGCGCTCAATGAGGAAACAATGCCGTAGGGCAGCACCATAGATTTCGACATGGACTTAGGTCAAGTTGACATGGACTTTGAGGGTCCTCCGATGGATGTGGTTAGCCGTCAGGAAAAAGAAAGGCTACCATCGCTCCTAAGGTTAAGCACCAGAGAAAGTTCTTCACTAAAGGGGAAAAATGTGATGGCAAAGCAAGACCCGATGGAGGAGAATAATCACCTGCCATCCATGATAGCTACACCAACCAGGGGCCTAGTATAAGATGTACCACTGCAGAGAACTCAGCGTCGAAGCTCCAACCGCTGAAAGCATAGGGCTTTCTTACCCAAAGAGAGAAGATGACAGAAGGAGGTAAAAAACTTGCTCACCCCTATTCCTGAGGGGAATATCTATGATCAATATCTATGATCCGAGAATCTATGATCCGAGAATGAGAGAGACCTCTTCCAGCTTGTCTGCTACAGATGATGAGTCCAGATTTGTTATAGAGCCGGAGATACCACTAGTTTTTGATGTTCTTTATACGGGTTGCCCGACATGCAATGCCAAGATACCTACATGTACATCAGCTACAGGGGCATTTGTAGAATGCTCAGACTACAATGTCCTCCACCTGTAGCACTGCAGTACTTTGGCGGAGTACACATCCACTGATGATGGATTTCAGACCGCTGATTACCCAATGGGGGAACCATATGTCCAGTTGGGTCCAGATCCATATATCCCATTCGATACACAGTCATACATTCTGTTGGAGACAAAAGCAGCACCAGCTTGGATTCCCATTGATGTTGAAATGTGGGAACATCCCAGACAGCCGCCAATTATCAGGACGGCAAAATAGTACAAAATGAGTAAAGTAAGCAAAAGGATTTTGAATTCTATGAAGAAGTTCAAGGAAGGTTCATTAATATACTTGAAGGCTTGTAGTTATATACCAGAATCTTCTCCGAAAGGGACGAAAGAAGTATTCTTGATTGCATCTCTGGTCTATCAGACAGGGGTCGAGCAGGTCTCCTGATGGGAAGAACCTATTCTGAGCCATGAAAGTGGATGCATGGAAAGGGCAGGATCACCATACAATGTGGTTGTTGTTACAACTTCACTAAAGATACACAAGGAAATTTCTCAGGGGTTCTGAGACACGATGAGGTGGATCTGCTACCTACCATTATAAAATGGCAGATCAGGAGAGTAGTCCAATGGAGCATACTTCTACCTGATTGCATTTGTAACAGCTACATCATCAATATATATATGATTAAGGTGACTGCATACCCCCATACATTGACTATCATGACATTGTGAGACCTTTCCGTACAATCTCTTTCATGGGCAAGAGCAACATTTTATTTGGAAAATAAATTGATATCATCGGCCCCGGTGAGTTCAGAGGAACCGTGGAGATTCCACTACCCGTAGGTTCTGTGCTTGTTCTTAAAGGAAATAGAGCAGATATTGCTAAACATTGCATTCCAGGGGTGCGACACCAAAGGGTGTCTTTAACCTTCTGAAGGATGGATGACAGCAAAATGTCATATGCATTCCGACTGTACCCATAGCTAGAAGAGGTACCGCCTTACAAGCTATGAGATGCTCGCACCTCTAGGCACATGCAGAAAGGGAACACTTGTCTTGGAGCATGGCTTAGTAGGTCTACTCGATTTGAAGCTTGCCCCACTTAGAGGATTCCTCTTTACTGCATTTCATTATAGTAGATATTATATATATTAGACATGCTCAGCCTATGATATGTACTCAGCATGGGATATTTGCAGATGTACTTTGATATACAGTTAGCATAATTATACTTTTTGAGGCTTTGGCCTGCACTCAATCTGCAACACTTATTGGAGCTGATTAATGAAATCTCTTTCACAATTTTGTCTGTTTCTTCATATGCCCTTTTTGAGCAATGGATAAAAGTCATTGAACCATACATTGGTTCGAGACTACAATGAATAAAGAACAAAACAATAAAAACTTGAAAATAACAAAATTCAAGTAAAATACTCTTTTAAAAAAAAATCAATCAAAAAAAAAAATTTAACAATTGAAAACATATTTTGATAATTAAATCTGATTAAAAAAAGAAAAAAAGAAAATAAATCTGTTGAGTTGATTCGCTCAATTTCAAAGTCTCTTACTCTTTGCTCGCGCAGCAGGACTATTCTTATTTGCACTAATTCTCTTCATATTCTTGCGGAATTTCACATTATGCATAAAACCTCACAAAGTTTTACACTTCTTCCTCACCAATGTCAATCTTTTCACGCGACACACATTTATGAGTTTGACACCACAAACTTTCTGCACTATATCTCTACTCTTAAAGCCAGTACCGAGATGCTAATTTCCTTTCCAATACCTCCTCGGTTGGATATGGGCCACGGAGGTTTCCTTCACAATGAAATGACAACTCTCAGGTCAGGTGTGAGGCACTGAGCTTTCCTTTCTAACATGACACAAACTTTTAAGATTAGTTAAGACCCATGCCACAACATCCAATTCTCTACACACATTGAGACAAGAGTAACACTCCCTTTTATGGAACATCGCATCCTATTCTCAAACTTTTGAGATTGATATAAGACCCCCACCACGACATCCAATTCTCTACAAACATCTTTGAGATAGGAGTACGAATCCCCTTTATGGAACATCGAATCATTTTCTCAACCTTTCTAGATTGGTATAAGACCCCCGCCACGGTATCCAATTCTCTACACACATCTTCGAGATAGGAGTAAGATTCCTCCTTATGGAACATCACATCCTATTCTTAACCATTTGAGATTGGTATAAGACCCCCGCCATGACATCCAATTCTCTACACACATCTTCAAGATAGGAGTAAGACTCCCCTTTATAGAATATCACATCCTATTCTCAACCTTTTGACCCGCCACGTCATTCAATTCTCTACACACATCTTCAAGATAGGAGTAAGACTCCCCTTTACGTAACATCTTATCCTATTCTCATCCTTTTTAGATTATTATAAGACTCCTGCCACGAAATCCAATTCTCTACCTACATCTTCAAGATTGGTGTAAGGCCCCCAACACGGTGGCTAATTCTCTACACACATCTTTCTGATAGGAGTAAGACTCCCCTTTATTGAACATCTCATCCTATTCTCAACCTTTTGAGATTGGTATAAAACCCACACCATGAAATCCAATTCTCTAACTACATCTATATTGGTGTAAGGCCCCCCACACGACATCCAATTCTCTGCCTACATCTTTGACATTTGTGTAAGGCCCCCTCCACGGCATCCAATTCTCTACCTACATCGTTGAGACTGGTGTAAGGCTTCATCCACGACATTCAATTCTCTACCTACATATTTGAGATTGGTTTAAGGCCCCTCCATGACATCCAATTATCTATCTACATCTTCAAGATTCATGTAAGGCCCCCTCTATGGCTTCCAACTCTCTACCTACATCTTCAAGATTGGTGTAAGGACCCCTCTACGGCATCCCATTCTCTACTTACATCTTCGAGATGTGTGTAAGGCCCCCTCCATGGCTTCCAACTCTCTACCTACATCTTCGAGATAGGTATAAGGCCCCCGCCACGGCTTCCAACTCTCTACCTATATCTTCATGATTGGTATAAGGCCCCCTCCACGACATCCAACTCTCCACCTACATCTTTGATATTGGTGAAAGGTCCCCTCTACGGCATCCACTTCTCTACCTACATCTTCGAGATTGGTGTAAGGTCCCCTCTACGACATCCAATTCTCTACCTACATCTTCGAGATTGGTGTAAGGTCCCCACCGCGGCGTCCACTTCTCTACTCACACCTTTTAAAATAGGAATAAGACCTCCACCACGGCATCCTACTATCAATATTCAAGGTCATCTCCTAAATACTGATTCCTATCCTCTATATAAACCTAACATGTGATAACTAAAAACACACTCTATAATCCCCAGTGAGAGTTACTGATCCTTGATGTTGATAAAATCATCACTTCCTAATTCTTCAAGGGAAACAAATAGCAGACACAATTCTAAACCTCCTTCTAGGTCTGTTGACTTAGAAGTCTGTGTTGGTTTTGTTGATCTTGTCAGTCAATGCCAATACGCCTCATGTGTTTGCCTAGCACACCACACCTATTGGGGGTCGATTTGTTGACCAACTTTTTGTTGAGGTTTAGTTTTTCCTCTTTAGTAGCCTAGGTTCTAGCTATAGGACTTTCTTATTGACTATTCCTAGAGAATTAGAAAAGGAACCCTCACCATTATGAATTCTAAACTCTCCTTTACTCAACTTGAAGTTCCACACGTTGGTCTTAACCTCTAGTACTTAGTAGGAGGGGTCACTATGAGGAATTTCAAGAAGAGTCCCACTAGGACTGCCTGACCTTAGGGTTGACCTTGGGTGTTGATCTAGAGCTAGTTCACTCACTTAGACTCACTCTCACCCAGAATCACTCACAAACCTAAACCTAAAATTTTCGTACTTTAATCCCTTGATCCTTTGGGAGACTCATGTAGTGGTCCCCTAAACCCACTAACACTAAACTAGGGTTTGGCTAAGACTAGTGCATAGAGGACCCAAATGGGTATTCCATTGGTCCATAGCTCACATAGGGTGTTTGGCACCCCAATTCTACCAAAAATATCTAACTTGGCCTTTTGACCCAAATTCCCCCAAACGACCTAAATGCCATTGAAAGCCTAAATTTGGTCAAAATTCTCAAATTCACCCAAAGTATCCAAATTTTTTCAAAATCATTTCAAATCATTTGAAGATACCCAAATTACCCAAAACAACCCAAAAATGCCAAATTTACAAAAATACCCCAATAATGCCAAAATTACAAAAATACCCTTGGCATCCCAAACTTTCCCAAAACCTCCAAAATCATTTCAAATGTTTATTAAACCAATTTGGACCCTCCAAATGAAACTAATTTCACCAATTTGACCATTTTGACCAAAACCCCTAAATTGCCTTTAAAGCCCCAACTGTCCCAAATTCACCTCAAATGTCCAATCAATTTGGCTCAAACTACCCTCAATTTCAATTCTAAACTCAAATTCACCATTCATATGACCAACCTAAATGAAATCTAAGCTTAATTTGCCCATGCTTTGAGCCCAAATTTGATATAAGTCAAGGCCCCATTTTTGGCTTTATGACTTAATCACACCAAATTGAACCTGATAGCCTACTCAACTTTCCACAATTTATTTTTAAAACTCTTTATAGCAATCCTACACATCAAACTTGTCTTTCAATTGGCCTTGGTGAAGCCTCAATTGCATTCAATTTTAACCTAAGTCCAAAAATCTCCAAATTTGTCCTAAATTGGTTACGTCTCCAAATACCCAAATTTGCCCTTCAATTGGTCCTAACCCCAAAATTGACACCCAAGTTATGTTGAAAACTCTTCGTGATGTTTCTATAGACAATTTGCAAGAATCAATTTGGACCTAGCCCAACCTTAGCCCAAACTAGACCCAAGTCTAGCCTAACATGCCAAAATTGACAAAAATCCCAAAATCCTTCAAATTAAACCCCTAATTGAGCTCAAAATCATTTCTACCTTCACCAAAAATCTTAATTACAATCATCTACACAATGTTTATCAATTAATTCGGCTCAAAGCCTTGGCTAGCCTAACCGAAACTGAACCTTTATCCATTTAGACCCACATTGAACTCATGCACGAAAATTCACCAAGCCATGTCAACTTGACCAAGGCAAGACTTATACAACCAACTTTTGGGTCCTAGTAACCAAGCTTGAACCACTTAACACACTTTAGAAGAGCCATGGACCAAAGTTCCCCTAAATCAAGGGATTTGTTTCTTAAATTGCTTAAGCCAAGGATATCTTTGCCAAAACATATCACCATCCCAAATTAATTGTTGTGAAAAAATTCTCTGAGATTTCTGAGCCACCTAAGAACCTCTCCTACCATTACCGGCCAGCCTAGTCACCGGAGCACCTAAATACCCAGAGCCACCATACTTAAATCCTCACCCAATTGACCCATCTAAACTATCACACTGCCATTTGCCAATTGTGCCGCTTAGATCACCACCTCAGCAAGCTTTTTCACCCAAAGCCAGAACCTGAGGTCCCCTCTCCGGCCATAGCTATAAAATGGCCTCTTCACAGCCAAAGTTGGGGTGCTGAAATTTTCTCAAGGATACCCTGCCCAATTTCTCCCACAGCCTCCTTGGGACCTCCTCAGTCCATTCTAACCACTTCCTTGTCCTAATTTCCCTTGTCGGAGCTCAATTTCAAAGCTCAAATCCTTGCCAGAAATAAGACACTCTCCACCACAACTCCACACTGAACCAAAATCAAATTAAACTTGCTCAAAACTTCACCAGGCTTGTGCACACACCATCCCCACAGTGAGAGAAAAAGAAGCCCCATCAAAGCCCCCTCATAGAGAACCTCTACCCTAGATGTTGCTCAACACCCAAATTTGGTCTTGATTGAATTTGGTTCTAGACATTTCACTATAAAAAGAGGTTCAATACCTAGCCTCCTTTGACCTCCACGAACATGCCAAGAACCTCTGATTGAAGCTTCTCTCTTCAGAGAAAATGTATAAACCTCCCCACTCTCCGGAGGTTGTTTCAATTCTACACTTTAATATATCCAATTTCATGCCATGTTAGCCATATAGATAGCTTTGTCTAAGATAGATGAGTCTTTAGAAACAAACCCGAGTTGATTTGGTTAAGTGTAGCTCGAGTACTTAAGCCTAGAAGGTGGATGGCTCTCAGGATGAACTAGACAGAGATGAAGACTCACGACCATTGGATGGCATGTGTATTAAACGGATGGGCGAGATGAAGCCGGTCAGCGCTTTGGTAAATAACGCGCAAACCCAGTCAACGCTGAGTCGAAAGGTGGTGTGCAACCAGAGCGCACCACACAACCCTTCGGAGCCGTCGTATGATGCTGTTGCGCCGTGTGGTTTAAGTATGAAAATTAGATTTAATTAATTCAGAAAATACCCCCTAACTTCAAAAATTCATATCTTGTTGTATAAAAATGATAAAAATAAAAGAAAAGTATCTAGTGCTCACTGAACATTGGAGAACAATGTGCATTTGGTTTGAGGTTAATTTGATTCATTTTCTATTTTTATTTAATTAACTATTATTTTGAGTATTTTAATTCTCTATGCATTTAAATATTTCACCATGGCATGCTATTTGGGTCATTTGTAGCCTCTAACAAGAGGAATCTTCCCTGATTTTTCCAAAGTCAGAGGAGACGAGACCCCTATGAGGAGATATGGAGGAGACCCCTATGAGGAGATATGTATTTTTCAAGTTGATGTCTATTATTTGCATAAATTAATCATAGTAATTAACATGTTGCTTAGAAAAATTCATGAAAATTTTGATAGGTACATTGTCACCAGAGAACCCTAGGAAAATTTGTCATTACCTAAGTCATTAAGAACACACCTAATTTTCACAAAACCCAAAAACACGAAGGAAATTAATTTGGGAAAAATGAACATCTAAATAACTTGATTTTAATTCTCCACTGTAATTTAAAGTTTAGAGAACTCCCCATAAAAATTTCAAAATATTTGGAGTTTATTTGAAAACCTAATTTAATTTTTTTTTAGTTAAAGGCCTCTTTTAACACTTAAGATAATCACAATAATTAAAATATAACTCAAAAAATTATAAGATTGGTTTTTGAGAGTTCTCTGTGATTAGATGAATTTTCTAAAAGTAAATTTGTAATTAGATTAAAATTTTCATT
The DNA here is from genome assembly GCF_001263595.1 of Phalaenopsis equestris. Taxonomy (NCBI): domain Eukaryota; kingdom Viridiplantae; phylum Streptophyta; class Magnoliopsida; order Asparagales; family Orchidaceae; genus Phalaenopsis; species Phalaenopsis equestris. Next base: position 194,965 of record NW_018219362.1, on the reverse strand, counting down.
TTAAGCATACTATAAATATTTAAATAATGAAAAATTAATAAAATTCACAGAATTAATAAACTTCAGGGAAATGTTATAAATTATTTTTCAAGCCCTTAGGAGTAATTTGAATATTTTTTCTAATTTTCTATGTGAAGATATTGAATTTTAAAGATCAAAAATAATTTTTAAAAGCTAAAAATGGATTTTCATTAATTTCTAACTAAAATATTTCTTATAATTCAAAGAAAAATCAGAAAAAATGTAAAATTTGTTTCTCTCGGTTCCTTCTGCTTGAAGAGATTTAACAAAAATAAAAAACTTTAATTTCCAAATTTAAAATATTTTATAATTAATTAATACTTCAGAACTTAAAAAAATTTTAATAATTCAAATTGAACTCAAAAATCATGAAATTTGGTCCAAGTGGTTCTCTATTCTAAGTCTACCTCTAGTAAAAATGTAATGTGATTAAGATTTGCCTTGGTCAAGTTATTGATCTTTCTTTGAAAAATTTTAATTTTGCATGTAAATAATTATATAAATTAAATTAATATTTGAAAAATCACATTTTGTCCTGTGATGTCTTAATTGACCCATGAGTGAGGTAGGATAAAAAATCTAAAGTCATTTGAATTAAATTTGATGAATTATAAAGTGATAGAGCCTAAAGGGCAAATGTATAATTTTGGAAATTTAGTCTTAATTAACATTTAGGCTCACTTCAAGAAGGGTAAATGTGCGATCTTTGATCTTATTTAACACGTTCAGATGATTGAAACACGAGGAATTAATTGGTACAAACCAATCTCATTTTGCTTAATTAAAGGATAAATTTAGAAGTCTATTAAATTAAATGATCCTAGACTTAGAGGTATGATTTCAGATGTTAATAACTCACTAATTTAACACCCCTATTTCTTGTTCAGATGACATTCAAATGTTTTGAGAATGAATTATTATCACTTAAAATTCAATTTCTTTCCAAAATTACTAATATATCCACATAATGTAACCACCAAGGTCTTAAGGGCTTAGTAGTGACCTAAGCTAAATCAAATTGGTTAAATGAGGATTATGAAAGTGAATGTAATTAGAAATTGAACACCTTTAAAACACTACAAGCCCAAGTTAAAACTAAAATTGGCTAAGTGTCTTAATAACATTAACTTGCCCCTTTAAGGGTCTTCAACCACATAATTCTTAAATTAAATAACAAATAATAATCACCTTACTCTTAGGGATAATTGAAATGTCAATGTTCACTGAGCATTGGAGGTATTCACAGGATGAATTATTAAGCAACATAATAAGTTTAAATGAGCTCAAGACTTTTCAGTAGGCGGTGAGAGGGAAGCATGGATCTGCTTCTCTCTCCTGACCTTTTGGATACCTTGGAGGTCTACTAAATTTAGTATGTTTTGCTTAATAAAATCATCCTTAATCAATTTAATGAAGGCTCACAAAGATATGATTTAGGATTTGGTAGATCACCAGAATCTTAATTCCCCGCTATACATAAAATGCTTTTAATTTATAAATACTCTTGCATGCAGTTTGAGTTTAAGTTGAAGATGACGGGAAGACCATCCAGGTACGTTTTTATTGTACTTTCTTTTACCTGCATTTCTGGTATCCCATACTTTACTTTCCATTACGTTACTGTACTTACTCGCCTACATGTATGAACAAAAACACAAACTTGCATGTTAAACATCTATGTAGCCATGCATGAAAACCGAAGCTGCTAGGATAGTCGGAAAACCTGAAACAAAAATCAAAACTAAAATCAACCAAGATAAAATTCTCCACCAAAACATTCAAAGTAGAAGACAACTCAAAATTTAATCGCAAACATAACAAAACCATAATTGCAACTAAATTAAGATGTCTCTATTGGATGATCGGGAATCCCTTGGAAGAGGTAACCTATGGTTGCTAACAAGGCTTCCCATGGTTTAAATGAAAGTATGAAACTCATTAAGTTCAGTTTAGTAAATTCATTTGGACTAAGTGAATTTGATAGAAAATAGTGGTGTCGAAACGAGGGAACCATAGGATTCTAACTGAGGTTGCTCTAATTAACTTTATCATACTCAATAACATTTAAAGAACCATGATCATAGGGCCACCTGATTTGACATTATAACGTGACACCATAGAAAACTTGAACTCATCATGACAAGGAGCTTGGAGCTAGCATTAGGGGAAGCATGACCATTTTCAATAGTAAGAGGATCTACAACAACATATCTTTCCTTAGAATGAAACAACAAGCAATAGGATTTCTAAACTCCCCTTTGCTCAACTTGAAGTTCCACATGTTGGTCTTACCTCTAGTACTTAATAGGTGGGGTCACTTTGTGGAAGCTCAAGAAGAGTCCCTCTAGGACTGCCTCACCTTAGGGTTAACCCTGGGTGTTGGTCTAGAGCTAGTTCACTCACTTCTACTCACTCTCACCCAAAATCACTCACAACCCTAAACCTAAAATTTCTTGACTTTGATCCCTTTATGCTTTGGGAGACTCATGTAGATGGTCCCCTAAACCCAGTAGCCCTATACTAGGGTTTAGCTAAGAATACTGCATAGAGGATCCATATGGGGATTCCATTGGTCCATAGCTCAAATACGATATCTTGCACCCTAATTCTACTAAAAATATCTAACTTGGCATTTAGCCCGAAATTCCCCCAAATTACCTAAATGCCCTTGAAAGCCTAAATTTGGTCAAAATCCTCAAATTCACCAAAAATACCCAAATTCGTTCAAAAATCATTTCAAACCATTTGAAGATAACCAAATACCCAAAACCACCAAAAAATGCCAAATTTACCAAAATACCCCAAAATTGCCAAAATTAGAAAAATGCCCTTGACACCCCAAACTTTTCCCAAAACCACCAAAATCACTTCAAATGCTTCTTAATCCAATTTGGACCCTCCAATTAAACCCAATTTGACCAATTTGACCAAAACCCCTAAATTTTCTTTGAAGGCCCAACTTTCTCAAATTCACCTCAAATGTCCATCAATTTCGCCCAAATTACCCTCAATTTCAATTCTAAACTAAATTTCACCATTCATAGGACCAACCTAAACCAAATTTAAGCTTAATTGGCCCATGCTTCGAGCCCAATTTTTATCTAAGTCAAGCCCCCAATTTTGGCCTTATGACTTAGTCCCACCAACTTGAACCCCATAGCAAACTCAATTTACCACAATTTATGTTGAAAACTATTCATAACAATCCAACACATCAAACTTGACCATCAATTGGCCTTGGTGAGTCCTAAATTGCATTCAGTTTTAACCCAAGTCCAAAAATCTCCAAATTTGCCCTAAATTCGCTATGTCACCAATGGAACAGTAAAAACCCACCAACCAAGAAAAACCAATGAAATAGTAAAAAACCACCAAAGCCTAAGAAAGGAGTGATGGAGATAAACTTCCAAAGTGTAGGAGGAAGAGAGAAAAGCACCCTGAAGAAAATAACAGCCAGAACTCCCCCAGGAAAACCTCCAGCAACTCACCATGCTATATATATTCAAGATGTTGGTGGCTGAGGATGAGGGTGCTCTGCTAGGGTTTCTGAATGGATGAGGTTTGGTGGCTGCTAGCTGAAGGGGAACTCAGAGGTGGTTGCTTGTGGAAGTTACTTCCTTGCTGGTTTCTCTTCCTGGTGGTGGAGAAATTTTGTGAGTGTTGTTTGGTGTTACTGTTCCATTGGTTTCCTCTCTGGCTGCTCTATAGCTGCAGGAGTTCCTTCCCCACTTTTCTGGTGCTGGGTGGGATTTCTCTTATTTTTGCTGCAGTTTCAGCCATGACTAAACATATTGATATTGCTACTGACTCTCTTTGTACCAAGGCAACCTATTCTGGGGTTGTTGGAAACTCTACTGATGTTCTACAGGATCTGGGCCATTTAGTTTTCCCTCAGGAATTTCATGATACTACTGTAGGTAAAGGAAGTTGTCCTTGCATCCACCCACTTGGATCCAAGGAGGGAGAAACTGCTGTGTTCTTCACAAACAGAGAGATAACCTCTCTAAAAGAAGAAGTAAAGTTTACTTTAATAGGGAAATTTTAGTTGGGACATCCAAAAATGGAGCTGGTTAGGAAATTCTTTGAATCTCTAAAATTTATTGGTAATTGGAAGATAGGATTGATGGATGGAAGGCACCTCCTAATCTAATTAGCTGCTAAGGAAGATTATGCAAGACTTATGGCAAAGCAAACTATAATTATTGCTGGAGCTAATATGAAAATTGTAAAATGGACCCCTGACTTTGATCCAAGTAAAGAACCACCTGTGGTTCCTATTTGGTATATGTTCTTTGGGCTTCCACTTCCTTTCTTCAATCTAAATGCATTGTTTAACATAGGGAGAGCTCTGGGAACACCTTTGAAAGTGGATGCACCCACTTATAACAAAGCCAGGCCAGCACTGGCCAGAATACCAGTGGAAAGAGACATCACCCTCCCTGATTTGAAAAGAATATGGATTGGCTCAGATACTGATGGTTTTTGGCAGAACATTGCCCATGAACAAAAACCATATTATTGCCAACATTGTAGAATGTTTGGCCATACAGTGAAAAGATGCTACAGATTACATCCACCAATCAAAAGAAATCCTGGCAAGGATCATAAGGAAACAGAAAACATCTTACTGCAAACCATAGAAAACTTTGCTGAAGAATCACATCTGCATAACAGGCAGGATCACACTCAAAGAACTGAGGAAATATCCCCAACCACTAAGGAAAACTCTTCATCAGAGGATCCTTTAGATGAGCCAGCAGAAGGCTCCCCTACAAACAGAAACATAGGTACTTCAACAATCAATATTGTTAGAAAGAAAATCCAATAAATTACTATAATCACTCCCTCACCTTCCCCTCATGAGGAAGGGCAGACAGACATTCATGGAAAGGCACCTGAGGATCATGTTATTACTAGTATTCAACAAGTAATAGAAGATGATTGGCAGGTTCAAACAGATAGAAGGAAAAGAAAACAAGTAAATGAAGTACAAAAACTATAGCAGGGAAGATCAAAACAGGTTGAGAGTAAAGACAATATTAAGATTGGTTCTCCCCAACATCATAGAGGTAAAACCAGATCAAGATCACATCCATCCCTACAAATCCATCCAACAAATGATTAATATCCTTTGCTGGAACATTAGGGGAATTTCCAATTCCCTTTCTCTTAAAAGAATTTTACATTTAAATCATAAATATAAACCTTGGTGTAATGTGATTCTTGAGCCTATGGCTCACAAAAACCATCAAAAGCTTATCAAAAAATTCCCTGGATTTCTTAACTTTGCCAATACCAATAATAAAATCTGGATTTTATGTAGAAAAGAAATCAGATGGAACATCATTGTTAATCATCAACAATTTGTCCATTTGAAGTTTAACATAAATGGTCATGTGAGCTATGCTACTTTCACTTATGTAGGTTGTAATAAGGAAGCCAGAAAGTAGCTGTGGAGTTGCTTGTTGAATATCAGTCAGCTAATGGATCCCCCCTGGATTGTGGGGGGAGATTTTAACTGCATTGCCTCTCCTGCTAAAAAAATTGGGGTAGAGCTCCAAACCTTACTAAAATGAATACTTTCAATGATAATATTCACAGGGCTGGCTGATTGATTTGGGATTTAAAGGTGCTACTTTTAATTGGAAGAGGGGTAAAATCTGGGAAAGACTTGATAGATGTTTGGTCAACGGCAGATGGTATAACCACTTCCTTTTCACTTTTGTTACCCATCTGAGCCTTGTTGGTTCTGACCACAGACCTATTTTTATCAACATCTCCTCCTCAGAAAACACACTGATCCTATTATCAAACTCAGCTTATTACATATCAAAACTGCTAAAGCTCTGAGGAGTTGGAGTTGGTGGATTTTTTGGAATGTCCTCACCAATGTACAAGAACTTGAGTAGGAAGTTTTAAAATTAGAGCAACTTGAACATGAGGGCTTAGCTGAGGAAAAAAAATGCTAACTGCTCAAAATTAACTTCTTAATGCTATTGATTACCAAGACCAATATCTTAAGCAAAAAGCTGCTATGAATATCTTCGAGGGGGACAAAAAGACCAAATTCTATCATGCTTACATAAAGTACAAAAGGAAATGTAATACTATAGATGCTATTGAGACTGTTGAGGGGAATTGGCTCCATGAGATTGCTGAAATAGCTAATGATGCTGTAAACTATTTCAAAAATCTGTTGAATCAAGAGAACAATCTCAGAAGCCCTATTGATCCATCCAAACTATTTCATTGCGGAAAAGGATTACACTGCCAATTTAAAACTTGCTGACATCCCTAATGAAGGGGAGATTTGGAAGGGTTTTAACTCTATTGATAGTAGCAAAGCAGCTGGTCCTGATGGTTTCACAGCTGAGTTTTACAAGAAATCTTGGAACATTATTAAACCAGAGGTGATTGTTGCTGTGGACAATTTTTTCTAAGGAAATAATTTCCCACAGTATTTTAGTGCTTCTAATTTTGTGCTGATCCCCAAATATGAGATTCAAACTACCTGGAATCACTTCAGACCTATTTGTCTAGCCACTATAATCAGCAAAGTGATTAACAAAATTATTGTCAATAGAGTCCAACCTCATCTTGAACACATCATTAAACCAAATCAGAAAGCATTTGTGAAGGGGAGATCTATGATTGACAACACTCTCTTGGCACAAGAACTTTTGAATGATCTGAATAAGACCTGTAGAGGTGGTAATTTGATATACAAATTGGATTTGAAGAAAGCTTATGATACTATCAGTTGGGGATTCATTATGGATGTTCCTACAGTTAGAGGTTTCAACTCTGACTTCTGCCAGCTGATACATAGATGGCTTCACAATAATAATCATTCTATTCTCATTAATGGCAAAGGCTGGGGGTCTTTTACTTCATCCAGAGGTTTGAAGCAATGGGAACCCTTATCCCCCACTATGTTTATTATTGCAATTGACTATTTATCTAGAATGCTGGATGATTCTCTTCTAAGCCATAACTATACTGCCTATCATCATAGATCCAACTTTGCAATCACCCACTTGATCTATGCTGCTGATATCATGATTTTCTCTAGAGCTCATAAAAATACTATAAGGAAAGTGTATCAGACCCTTCAAAAGTTCTAAACACACTCTAGTATGTGTTTTAGTCCAGAGAAGTGCCTGTTGATTTTCAATAAACATGCAAATCCAAATGAAAATAATGGGCTTTTAGTTATACTGGCTTCTCAAATTCTCAGCTTCCTTTCAAGTATGTGGGGACCATGCTTCTCACTTAAAGAACAGGGCAAATTTAGTTTGAAGAAGTCATAAATAAGATCACTACCTACCTTAATGGGTGGACTCATTCCTTCCTTTTAAATGGGTGCAGAATCACACTACAGAAAAGCATTCTAACTACTTTTCACTCTTATATCCTGCAAATGACTAATATCAAGAAAAGCACCCAGATTCAGCTTGAAAGAGCATTTAACAAATTTCTATGGTCTAGACAGAGGCAACAGATGCATTGGGCTTCTTGGCAAAAAGTGGCTAAGCCTCAACTGGATGGGGGAATTGGCTTCAAGGGTATTAATCAGCACTTCCAAATCAACTTATGCAAACTTTGGATTAAGTTCAGAGCTCAAAATTCTCTGTGGGCTCTTTTCATGAAGGGAAAATATTGTAGAGATCAGCACCCCACACTTGTTGAAAGAAAAATAGGGGATTCCAAAATTTGGGGAAAGATGCTAAATATATGACATACTGCTAAAAACCTGTTCATTTGGGATTTGGTGAAAGGAGACATAAATTTTTGGCTTGATAATTTGTGCCCTAAAGATTGGCTGTCCCCTATCTGTAGCACCACTAACCCTGCCCTCAAGGTGGCTGACTGTTGGGTGGATGATGATTGGTCTTTAATAAGACTTTCAAAAATTCTCCATGCCAATTCTATAGCCAAAATTGCCAGCATCAACATTAACAGAAGAAAGCCAGATAAAATTGTTTGCCAGTCTTTCTCAAATCAAAGCCATACCAAAGCCATCTACTCTAAAATTTTCCAATGGTCTAAAATTTTCCATCTAAAATTTTCCAATGGGAACACCTATCCTGGAGCAAAATTATTTGGAGCAATTTTCTGTCCCCCTCCATGTCCTTTATCTGTTGGAGGGTCTTTAACAATCTCTTCTCTACTGATGATATTCTTAAACTAAAGGGTCTAAGGGGGCCTTCTATATGCAGGTTGTGTATTCAAGAGGAGAAATCATTGCCTCATCTTTTCTTTGAATGCAACTTTGTACAACTTGTCTGGCACCAACTGCTAGCCCACTTGAACATTGACAAAAACATCTTTACTTGGGATAATATCACTTGCTGATAGACTTGGAATAAGAGGAACTATGCTCCAATACCTCTCATTGTTGCATGGTTTACTTGGATGGAAAGAAACAAGGTTATGTTTGAAGAAGGTATACCAAAAACTGAGAAGATTGTCAGAAATAGCCTTTCCTATGTTCACAAGATGATTAAGTTTAGAAGACTTCCTAATTTCTCTAACTCTTATCTCTAACTCTTACTCCTCTTACTCTTTGGGACACCCAGACAAGATGTATGTTCATAGGTTTTTATGGAAACCTCCTGGTTACCACACAGTAAAGGTAAATACTTACGGAAGCTTCAATAAGTTAGGAGCAGGTGTTGGGGTTATCTACAGAAATCACTTAGAGAAATGCTTATTTTCCTTCCACATCCCCATTGTGGCTGCTGATGCTGTTGAAACTGAATTAGTGGCTGTATATTGGGCTTTAAAAATTGCCAATATGTCTAGCTGGTACAACTTATGGATAGAAGTGGATTCTGGTGCAGTAATCAAGATACTGAAGGATGAGGAGCTTACACCCTGGCACCATACTTATTGGACCAAATAGATTAGAGAAATATCTTCACAGTTAATAGTGAAATAAACTTTTATCTATAGAGAGGCCAACCAGCCTGCAAATTGGCGTGTCATACAAGGCTAAAACTTAAAGGAGTTCTCTATTGCTGTCTCCCCTTCCCCCACCCTTCAGTTTTAACTGCAGGGTGACACGATTTAGGTCCCATTTTTCAGAATTGTTAACCAAGATCTTAAGTGACTGTTTATTCCCTATTCCCTTCAATGGTTTTCCTTTCCCCTTATTTATCCTCAGTTTTTGCACTCCATGTTAGCTGGGGTCTATTTCTTGGCAAACTTTTGTTAGTGTAGCTTTTTTTGGAGGACTGATGATTCCTATATTGAATCTAAAAGTCTGCAGCTATTTTTTCTTCCTTGTAACCCCCTCTTTAATCAACATGTAGGGAGATAAAAGCATCTCCTCATGGAAATATATATATATATATATATATATATTTGAAAAAGGAGTACCAGAGACTCCCTAAATGTTAGACAGAATTAAAGAGTTATAAAAGCTGTTGGGGGTTTGGTTCACAAACAGAAACTAAGGTCCACCCAAAAGGGGCCAAAGCTCCCCCAAAATAGAAAACAAAAACCAATTGTAACCTGTCAAAACCTTTCCTCATACAAGAGGGGCTGAAGAGAAAAAAAGAAAAGAAAATTCTAAATCAGCAAGGACACAAAGAAACAAGAGCCCTCTCTAGGTAGAATGATTAGATGTTTCAACAGTTGACACCCCCCATATAATATAAGGCAGCTCAAACAGATCTGCATTAATCTACCAAGGCAGCTACAAAGGGGGGGGGGGGTATTCACTTTAGGCAACATAGACAATTCACCTTGATGTGCAAGCCAATTAGCACATCTGTTACCCTCCCTGAAGATATGATTCCAATTAATCTGTAAGTTGTGAGTCACCTTCATGTGAGCAATTTGCTTAAAAGTTGGGAGAAGAAACCAAGGTGGGGAGATGTTATCCTTTAAAAGCTGGACTAGCCATGAGGAGTCCAGCTCCATAGATAGAAAGTTCCATCCAATAACAACAGTAGTTTGAAATGCCCATACAATAGGAAAGGCTTTAGCTTGTAAAGCATTTAAAGCATCAGTGGGAGATTGGAAAAATAGTAGGCATTCCTCAAAGTGATTTCTGAAAATACCCCCAAAATCCCAAAGTGATTTCTGAAAATACCCCCAATACCAGCACACTCCCATCAGTAACTCCCATCAGTGTTGATTTTGATCCAAGGATAAACAGGTTTCCTTCAATGGAATAGAAGGAAATGTGATTTGACAGAAGGAGAACTTTGAGTATTAAGGACTTGGGAGCACCCAAGAACTATAATATTGTAAACCATGAGATTGATTATCTTAAGAGTATAGGCATAGCAGTTAATAACAATTTGTGTAGCAGTTAATAACAATAATAACAATTTGTGTGGCACTTTGAGTTCTTCCCTCATATTTACTGCTATTTCCTGCCATCCAAATGAACCATGCAGTAATGAAAGGGATTATTTCAGCATGTTTCACTTTCCAAACCTTCCAGCAATCAAGGAAGTTTTCAAAACCCAACATTTGGGAGGGGAAATTGAATTTAGACGCCACCTGTGTCCATACCCCTTGAGAAACAGGACAAGAGAAGAATAAATAATTGAAGGATTCCTCATGTTGGCAGCAAAAACTACATCTTGAAGGCCCTTCTAAACCCTTGAGTTTAAGTATATCATCAGTGGGAATAATATTATGAAAACATCTCCAAGTGAAGAAGGACATAGAGGGCCTGAGATATTTCACCCACATGGCTTGACCCCAATCCTTGTGATGTCATTTGTTTAATTGATAATATGCAAATTTGGTAAGAGAGGTGTGAGGAGGATTTTTAGTCACAATTCTATCTGGTTTATGTGGAGTGACTAGGAGCTTAAGGATTTGATACAATTGTTCAGGATTCACCAAAGAAGCTAACATATCTTTATTCCAATAATGACCATTCCAACATAATTGAATAGGGGTGCTGATAGCTGAGCCCAGAGAGGCAGATGGCTCCAATTTACCATCACGTAGCCAGTTGTCTAACCAAAAATCAATTTTTCCTTATCCCACATACCAGATAAAAAGATCTTCAGCCACATTCCTGATATGAAGGAGTTCAGTCAAAATTCTAGAATCCCCAGGTTTTCTGCTGATAATTGTTTGATGAGAGTGCCTGCAATATTTTAACTTCATATAGTTAGCCCACAAAGACTTCTGCTCTCTAATTTTGATCCAGAGTTTACAGTAGAAGATATCATGAAGTTGTTTGAAAGACTTCATACCAAGCCTCCCTACAGCAAGAGGCAGACAAAGCTTATCCCAGCTAAACCAGTGAGCTTGTTTATGTTTTCCTTCCCACAAAAATTTGTTCAACATCACCTCGAAGGTTTTCTGTGTGCCTTTTTTCATCTTGAGTATTTGCATAATATACATAGGAAAAGATGTCAGGATACTTTTGATTAAGGTTAATCTTCCCCTCTGTGACAGATAAGAATTAGTCCAGCAAGAGATTTGTTTGGAAATTTTAGAAACCACCTCATCAAATTGAGTTTGCTTCTTCCTGCCTTTAATTAATTGTACCTCAAGATAAACCAAATGGCTGGTAGCAGATTTAAATCCAGAGAAGTCTTTAACCCAATTTTTAGTAGCAGAATTAAGCTTATTTCTAAAGATGAGCTCGCATTTCTTTGGGTTTAGAGAGAGACCAAAAATCTGTTGAAACAGGTTCAATAGATTGAAAACCTTCTTCACGGCTGGTTTTGAAGCCTTAGAAAACATTATGAAGTCATCAGCATAACATAAATGACTTATGGAATAATTAGCTTTATTAGCAAATCTGATATATAACCTTTCTGAAAAATTTTAGTTAAGAAGCCTTGATAAGTAGTCCATAGCTAAAATGAAAATGTAGGGAGAAAGAGGGTCCCCTTGTTTGATTCCCCTAGTAGCTTGGAATTTCCCTTGAGAATTTCGATTAAGAAGAATGGTGTAAGAATTATTATTAAGCCATCTGTGAATGATCTGACAGAAAGAATTTTGAAACCCCCTTATTTTAAGAACCTCCAAAATAAAATTCCAATTGATAGCATCATAAGCTTTAGAAATATCAAGCTTAGGCTTGTCAATATTAAGAAAGTGTTCCTGTATAAGTAGAACATTGTCAGCAATTTGTCTGCCTGTAACAAAAGCAGATTGATTAGGACAAATCATCCAATATAAATGTGGTTTTAATCTGCAAACCAAAAGTTTGCTAACAAGCTTAGACAACACAGTTGTAAGAGATATGGGTCTGAAATGATCCCAACAAGATTTCTGATCCCCCTTGGGAATTAAAGTTATGGTGGACTAAGCAAAATATTGTGGCATATCCTCCCCCTTGAAGAAGGCCTGAACAGCTTCCACAATGTCAAATTTTACCACCTCTCATGTTCTTTTGTAAAAAGTAACACCATCTACACCAGCCACTTTATCACCATCAATAAAACATAATGCATGCCAAATTTATTCCTCAGCATAAAAAAAAGTTAAGTCCAAGCAGTGAATTTCAGAGAATTTATCATTAAAGAGACTAGAATCAAAGTTCTGAAGACTAGCATCATGAAGTTCAGATAATAGAGTCTGAAAGTGATTTATAGCATCCCTATGACTTAGATCAACACCCTGGATCCAACTGCCATTTTTATTTTTAATCTTCAGGATGGTGTTAGAGTATCTTCTTTGTTTAGTACAGACATGGTAGAACCTTATTTTCCTATCCCCATCAACAAACTTTTTAATGGCTTCCTTTTATTTATAGAATTTCTCCTCCCAATGAATAGCTTGAAGAAGATTAGCATTAGCTAAGATCAGGTTTTGTTCATCAGGGAGCCCCATCTGAATATTTAATTCAGTCTATTTAAGAGCAGCTTCAACCTCTTCAACCTTTGTTGTAAGGTTGCAAAAATAGCTCCAATTCCAAGCTTTCAGCAATTTAACAACCTTTTTAAGAATTTGCAGTAATATAGTCCAAGGAGGAATGGATGAAACAGGAAGCCAAAAAGACTTAATAAAGGGAAGAAAATCAGGATGCTCCACCCATACATTAAAGAATCTGAATCTTGGTACGAGAGAAATAAGATTAGGGGATATAGAGATTAACAAAGGCCTATGATCAGAACAAGTGTAAGGAAGATGGGAGACAATAGTCATAAAGTTGGTATCCAACCAAGCTTGATTAACCAAGAAACTATCAGGTCTCTAAAAAAGTGTACCTCCCCTCCAAGTATTAAGAGGTCCCTGATGTGGAAGTTCAACATCAACAAGATCAGTATTCACAAGATCAGTATTCCTGATGTTTTGATTAAAGAGTAACATTTGGTTGATATGGTTTCCCACCCCACCCCATTTTTCATTCAATCTAGCTATACTGTTAAAATCTCCATCAATGATCCAAGGTCCATTAATAGAAGATTTCAGCTACTGAATTTGTTGCCACAATGTGACTTTGTCACTAGTCCATCAATGATCCAATGCAGCAGGTACCATGGAGTAGGTATCCTCCCTTCAATGATATCAATTAGGACCCTGGAATCTGATTCTATGATTATTGAGGTGAAACCACACTTATGAGCCATAACCATAGCCCATAAAATAGCCAAAGTTTCAGCCTCCAGAGGGTCCTTAGCTCTAATAGGAGAATGGAAGTAGAGTAAACACTTCCCATTATCACTTCTGAACACCCCTCCAATACCAGCATAAGGACTAGAAAAACTTCCATCAGTGTTAACTTTAATTCCACCCTTTGGGGGAGAAACCCAATGAATAAGTGCATACTTAATTTTTCTGCGAAGACTGTAGGCTGTACTGTGAAGGATTTCAGGAAGCTTTCCATGACAATATAAATTCTGCAGGTAGCTGATGCAGTTGCTAGCAATGGTGGCAGCTGGCACACAGGTATCTTCATATTTAAGCTTATTTCTAGCCATCTATATGAAACAAGCTGTGATACAAGGAATAGGGGGTAATTCTTGGGCCTGCCAATCCTTCCAGCTGAGGTAGAAATCACTCCAAGACAGATGAACAATATCTAACTTCAGTTTGGAAATTAAACAGTTCTAAACTTGTTGAACTGTGGAACAATGAAAAAATAAATGCTGAATAGTTTCCTCTTGGGATTTACATAACCCACATCTAGAAGGACCTCTCAAACCTTTTAACTTCAATATTTCATCTGTGGGCAGAAATCCATGGAGTAATCTCCAAGAGAAAAATGACATGGAAGGGGATAGGAATTTATTCGACACAAATTTGCTCCAAATGACTCTTTATCGAGGAAAATAGAAGTTAGCTATAGCTGCAGATAAAGAGTGGGACACCTTCTTTTTCACAATTAGATTATCTTTACTTTCTCTATCAATGCTGCATTTCAAGACTTTCTGTAAGGTTCTGTTATCCAGTATATTCTGTGAAGCTTGCTGATTCCAATCACAATTGAACCATAACTCAGTCACCTGAGTTGCAGGATTCAAATGATAATTAGATGAGGGGTTGATTAATCCCTCACCAGTCCAATTATCCAACAAAATATTAAGCTTTCCCTCTCCCAATTTCCAAATAAATAAGTTTTCAGCCTCTGACCTTACTTTCAGCATATTAGTCCAGGCCCTGAAATCACCAGGTCTTTTAGTGACAAGGGAAGGGTGCATTTCTCTACAGTATTTTCCCTTCAAAAATTTAGCCCAAAGGGAACTTTGATCTCTGAACATCAACCAAAGCTTACAGAAATTGATTTGAGAGATTTGTTTGATACTTTTGAAACCCAGCCCACCAGCACTAGTACTTCCACACAGTTTATGCCACCTGGTCCAATGCATTTGTTTCCTCTGACCTGCCCATAGGAATCTATTAAACATTCTTTCCGAAGTTAACTGTGTTGATTTCTTCATTACATAGACCTGGGAGATATAGGATGGAAGAGCTGTCAAGACACTTTTAAGAAGATTAACTCTACTCCCATTGGAAAGAAATGAGTTAGCCTAGCAGTTCAGTTTATCCTGAATTTTAGTGATACATTCATCAAATTGGACTTGACTTGTTTTCCCCTTCAATAACAAAGTACCTCGGTATTTTAAAGGCAAAGAACTGGACCTGAAGCCCATAAGGACAGCAGTCCAATGCCTAATTTCAGTTTTAACATTTTTGCTGAACACAAATAGGCATTTCTTAGTATGGAATTGCATACCAGAACATTCCTGACACTTCTCCAGGCATTGAAGAACAAATTTAACAGCTGGCTTGGTTGCTTTGGAAAAAATAATGACATCATTAGCAAATGCTAAATGATTCACAACACTGTTAGATCTATGACTGTAGAGTGTATGAGGGGATTAAACCATAAGTTGATTCAAGAGTTTAGAGAAGTAATCAAAAGCAATGAACAAAATAGTAGGAGATAGTGGGTCACCTTGCTTGATTCTTCTAGATGAGGTGAAGAAACCATGAGATTTACCATTAATAAACGCTGATTGAGACTTGTTTCTTAGCCATCTATGTATCAGCAAGATAAATTGTTCAGTAAATCCCTCAACATACAACACTTCCTCAACAAACTCCCAGTTGATGGTATCATAAGCCTTTCTAATATCAAATTTAAGTATATGGTTCCCACCTCTGCAATGCTTATCCAAATCCAACACTAATTCTTGGGCCAGCAGGACATTCTCTACTATGCTTCTTCCATTCTCCCTTTAATGAAAGCTGACTGGTTCTCACAAATGAGCTTTGTGAAAGATCACCTTACTAATAATTTTAGAGAGCACATTTGTTAGGTTAATAGGCCTGAAAAGATCCCAAGAGAGAGCACAAGAAGTTTTGGGAATTAGAGTTATAGTGGAGCATTCAAAATTGTTGGGAAGATCCAAACCTCTGAAGAAACCTTGGACAGCCTCAATAATGTCATTTTTAGTGATCCTCCATGATTTCTTAGAGAAATCAGCTGAAAATCCATCAGGCCCAGCTACTTTGGAGCTATCAATGGAAGCCAAAGCAGACCAGATTTCCTCTTCCCCAGGAATAGATGTCAGGTCCAGTCCCCTAGTGTAGTTCTCATCCCTGCAAAACAAATTATGTCGGATGGGGGGGCCTCAAAGCAGAAGGTTGGTTAAAAAGTGTTTGGTAGTAGTTAACAGCACTGTCAGTAATCAGGTCTTCTGAATGGAGCCACTGACCATCAGTAT
Organism: Phalaenopsis equestris; assembly: GCF_001263595.1. Lineage (NCBI taxonomy): Eukaryota > Viridiplantae > Streptophyta > Magnoliopsida > Asparagales > Orchidaceae > Phalaenopsis > Phalaenopsis equestris. The sequence goes on along the minus strand of NW_018219362.1, from coordinate 178,787 downwards.
CCTTTATATTATTGATTGTATTGCACTTTCTACTAAAATTGATACAAGCATGAAAATATTTTGAGTTTCTATCCCCTTCACAGAATCTGGTCTTAGCAGCCTTTTGGGCAAAGAATTCCTCCTGCATACAGATGACATTCATGAAATTTTCATTTGCTATCAATAAATCCTTCTCCACTGCAGGTTGGTCTCTAATTCAGTTTCCAAATTAGTAACTTGCTTTTTAGCCTCCACTACTTTTAAATTGATGTCTCCCGCTGTTTTCCAATTCCAGTTAGATAAATGCTTACCTAACTTCTTTTACAGTTGCCATAACTTAATCAGAGGTTTGGAATGATGATTGTCCCTCCAAACCATTGAAACCTGATTAAATAAGTCTATGTGGGAAGACCTCATGTTGAGGTATCTAAAATTTGGCTTGTGCTTAGCATTGAATGCAGAAATAGTAAGAAGAAGTGGTCCATGATCTGATTCTATCATGTTGAGATGCTGCACATAAGTGTGAATGAACTCACTAAGCCAAATAGAATTCACAAAAATTCTATCTAACCTTTCCCAAAGGTGACCCCTCCTCTAAGTAAACCTTGGACCAGAAAAACTAACGTCGTACAGACCAGCCAGGTTGCTTTGATCATTGAAGTAGTTCATCTTGTTAAGGTCAGGAGGGTTGCCTCCCAACATTTTAGAAGGTACAAAAATGAAATTAAAGTCTCCACCAACAATTAAAAAAGAGTTACAAGAGCTGCTAATAGCTATTAGACCATCCCAAAGCTCCTTTCTTGCACTAGGAGAACACCCAACATAAACAAAAGTAGTCAGACCTACCTGACCCCCAAATTGAAGCGTAATATGGAGAAATTGTTGGTGGTCCCACAGTATGCTGCAAGACACCTCCTTCCTATGTAACGCCCAAATCTTGTTATTCAAATTAGAGATATATTAAAAACCAGAGAATTTATTAATAATTCTCTCGGAGTTTTTAGAGACCATAAGCTCCAAAATAACCATCAACCAAAATTTATACATCCTATTCAAGGCCATTAGTCAGTTACGGGATTTAGGATGTGCCAATCCCCTAACATTCTAACAAAGAATATTCATCATCCAATAGATACAGATTTACCCCTCCTTCTAGCTTTAGCCATATCCTCCAGAGCTTCTTTATGGGATTTTTTATCCCTAAGAGTGTAACTTCCCACGTTTTCAGTATTCAAAACCTGGAAGCCCTTTTTTATTTTCCTTGATTTTTGGACAAGCCATTCAGCCTCCAGAGCTGTGTGCAACCCCTCAATTATTGTAGTGTCAATATGTTGATCCTCAAGGACAACCTCATCCCTTAACTCCAGATTAGTATCCACCACAGGATTATCTATAACTTTATCAGTTTCAGCATAAGTCCTATCAGTGTTTAGTACTTCAGTGATAGTCTAGTTATAACATGGAGGGTCAGCTTGTAAGTAGGCATTAGCTTTGGCATTAACCTCCTGCTAGTCATCAATTTCATTGTCTACTTGGGCAAGGTTGGTGCCCAGATGGCCATCATCCCCACTACCCTTGGTTATAACCTGATTTACTGGATTTACATTATCCTCATTTCTCAAGTGCCCATCTTCTACAGAGAATTGGTCAGCTTCCTTAGAAATCCCACTAGTAGATCTTCTAAGGTGGGGATGGATTTTATAACATTTGCTATCAGTATGCCCAAACATGCTGCAATGGAAACAGTAGGGCTTCTGTTTAGCAACTATCTTTTTCCAATAGCCATTATGCTCAGTGCCCAGCCATATTTCCTCTACAGCAGGAAGGGTGATGTCCCTTTCTACTAATATTCAGACAACTGAAGGTCTGGAAAGGTTGTAAGTAGGGACATCCAACATAAGAGGTTTCCCTAGTGATTGGCCAATATTAAACAGAACCTTATGTTTAAAGAAGTGAAGCTTTAAACCTGGAAGTTCAAACCAAATAGGTACTACAGGCAGCTCTTTGCTTGGGTCAAACTCAGTAGACCATTTCAAGATCTTCATAGTAATACCGTCAATCTATAAAATTTATTTGGAGAATACTCAAGCGTAATCATCTTCTCTTGACAGGTTAATAAGGATGTGCTTGCCATCAATGAAACCCACCCTCTGAGCACCTTTGAGTTTAATGCCATCAAAGAATTTTCTTATGGCTTCCATTTTTGGATGTCCCAGCTGGAACTTGCCTATAAGAGTAAATTTAAAGACCTCAGTCAGGTTCCTCTATAAATAATTATAAATGATAGCCACTTTCTCATTCTTCCTACTCAGAGGTTTTATAATCGGGTCAGCCGCCTCATGGTAGCTGGGGGAAAACCATGTCATCAAAATCTTTAACAAATCTTTAACGTTAGCAGCTCCTTTACCCACAACATCAGCAAAAGTGGCCTTAGCTCATTGGACATTGGTAGAAAAATCCATATTGTTAAGCTCATCCATAGAAATTTAGCCTCAATAGAATAGTAACAAATTCAAAAAAAGGTTTACTGGGATGCAGAAAACCAGAAAACCAACCAAGTAATCGCACATGAAGAAAGAACAACCATTGGAAGAACAAAAAACTAAAAGGAGAGCCAGTAGCAACCACAAAATTCAGGAAGTCCGTGGAAACCCTAGTAGAGCAAACTCAAAGCCAGCCGCCACACCAAACTCCATTTTATTATACATATATAACACTCCAAAAAAAAAATAATTAAGAAAAATAAATAATGATAAATATGTGTTGCCACCCACAAAGTGTTTGGTTTAATGTAGTCATTCTGACATTCCTAGTCTTTACTTTGGTCGACCCAACATTAAAATATCCTTAAAAATTGGCCTTTGACCATCAAAATATGGTTTCAATCTATGCCCGTTCACTTTAAATATATTTCCTATCATGGAATCTTCAATATTAACATTTTTATAGGGACAAACGTTTACAGTTTTGAATGGCCCTAGACTTCAGATTTCCAGGAAATAATTTCAATCATGTATTATATAATAAAACTTCTTATCCAGGTTCAAATTACTTTTTTATTATCTTCTAATCATGCCATTCTTTCATTTTCTCTTTATATAGTCTAGCATTATCATACAATTCTTTCCTAATTTCTTCAAGGTCATTCAATTGCAATAATCTCTTCTCACTAACATCTTATAAATTTAAATTGAAATCCTTAATAGCCCAATACGCTTTATGCTCCAACTCAAATAGTAAGTGATAAGCCTTCCTAAAAATTAAACTATATGGGGACATTCCAATAACTTTCTTATAAGTTGTCTTGTAAGCTCATAATGCAATATCAGATCTAGCAGATCAATCCATTCTATTAAGATTCACAGTTTTTTCCAAAATCTTTTGATCTCACGATTAGATACTTCTGTTAAACCACTGGTCTGGGGATGATAAACACTTGCAATCTCATACATAATATTATATTTTTCCAGTAACTTAGCAATTCTTGCATTTATAAAATTAGATCCTCCATCAGTAATGATTATTCTCGCCCTTCCATATCTTGTAAACATATTTTTGATTAAAAAATTTGAAACACTTTGAGCATCACATCTAGGTAAGGCGATTGCTTCAATCCATTTTAACACATTATCCACTACAATCAATATATATACATTTGCAAATGAAGGTACAAATGATCCCACAAAATCCAATCCCCATGCATAAGAAATTTAAACTTCCAAATTAAAATTTTGAGGCATTTTGTTTTTTTTTGTAATATTCCTACTCTCTGAAACTGATCACACACACACACACACACACACACACACACACACACACACACACACACACATATATATATATATATATTAAAAGAGCATAATGATGCTGGTGGCTGGGGAGTTTGCTCTGCTAGGGTTTCTGGCAGGATGATGGAGTGTTGCTGCTGCTGCTTGTTGGTGGTTGTTGGTGGTGGTAGAGATCTTTACTGATTCTGCTTTTTCTTCCTTGGCACTGTTTCTTTGGGGGTTGTTGCTTCTTCCCCTTTTATCTTTTATGGCACTGTTCCATTGGTTTCTTCTCCTTTTGTCCCCTTACTAGTTCTTTGAGACTTCATTACTGTTGTACTCCCTTTGGGGAGGTGAACTTCACAGGTCTCTTTTGCTGCTTGGGTATCAGAAGTGACTCGCTTCTTTGGGAAAGAACTCTCTTAGGTTTATCTATTTACTTTTGGATAGTTTTTACTGTCTAGATAAACCATAACCCGCTTGTTTTTAGAAGGGTCATGGCCTCTTCCATTCACATTCTGACTGATTCCCAATGGAAAAAAGCAACTTATGCTGGAGTGGTGGGGAAATCCACTTGGGGAAATCCACTCTGGAGTGGTGGGGAAATCCACTGACTCTTTACAAGATTATGATCTTCTAGTATTCCCACAGGAATTCCATGATACCTGGAAAAGGAAGTAGCGTAGCTCTTGTATTCACCCTCTTGGATCTAAAGAGGGTGAAACAGGTGTGTACTTCACTACCAAGGAAACTGATTCTTTAAGATAAGAGGTTAAGTTCTCTTTAGTGGGCAAAATTCAGCTAAGACATCCAAAAATGGATCTAGTTAGAAGTTTTTTTGAATCTCTGAAATTTATAGGCAATTGGAAAATTGGGCTTTTGGATGGGAGACACCTTCTAATCCAACAGGCAGCTGAGGAAGATTATGTAAGATTATTTGCCAAACAATCTGTTAACATTGCTGGAACAGTTATGAAGATCATTAAATGGACCCCAGGTTTTGATCCTAGCAAAGAACCTCCTGTAGTCCCCATCTGGTTTAAGTTACCTGGCTTACCACTACCCTATTTTAAGCTCAATGCTCTATTTAATATTGGTAGAGCACTGGGAACACCTCTGAGAGTGGATGCTCCCACTTATAATAAGGCTAGACCTGGCCTTGCCAGAATACAAGTTGAAAGAGATATCACACTCCCTGAACTAAAGAGAATCTGGATTGGTTCTGATGCTGAAGGGTTCTGGCAGGAAACATTAGCTGAAAAGATGCCTTACTATTGTCCACATTGCAAGATGTTTGGGCATACAGTAGATAAATGTTACAGATTACATCCACCAAACAGGAAGATGGCAGGAAGAAACCACATAGCTACTGAAAAAATTGTGGCTAAGGATGCAAGGGGCACTGCAGAAGAAATTATGTTAGAAAAGAGACAAGATGCAAGGGGCACTGCAGAAGAAATTATGTTAGAAAAGAGGCAAAAAACAAATCCAAGGCTAGAAGATTCATCTCCAAGGACTAATGAGGATCCACCAGATCATGATCCTCTTGGAGAGCTATCTAAACCCAACAGCCATGTTGATATCCCACTACACAGATCAATCAAGAAGGAAAATGCTAAAATTACAATTGTCACACCCACATCCCCCTTGCATGAAGAAAAGGGGAAGCAAATCATCACAGAGATACTTGACAAAGCCCCAAAGGAACTCAGCTTTCATGAACTGAAACAAACCATTGAGGAGGATTGGCAAACTAAAACAGTAAGGAAAAGGAGAAAACCAGGGACAAAAGTGAATAAATTGCAAGTAGAAGTTCAATCTATGAAGGCTGATAGAACTAGGAATGGGTCTCCACTCCTTAGAGGAAGAACCAGATCTAGATCTCAGCCTTCTCAAGCAAGTAGGGAGATCTGGTGTTGCCATTCTAGTGGAGATCATATTTTGCGAGCTTGTTGATGGCTAACCCCCTGTCCCTTAAAAGAGTTTTATATTATAAATACAAACTGTGGTGCATTGTTATTCTTGAAACCATGGTGCATTGTTATTCTTGAACCCATCCTCAAAACGAATCCTCAAAACCTGATTAAAAAATTTGCTGGCTTCACTCATTTTGGGAACACTAATAATAAAATTTGGATTTTTTGCAGAAGAGAAACAAATTATGATATTCTTATTGATCTTCCACAACTTATCCACCTCTCATTCATTATGAATGGACATAAAGGTGAAGCTACATTCACCTATGTTGGATGTACAAAGGATGCTAGAAAAGAGCTGTGGAATAGGTTGATTCAAATCAGCCAACAGGTTAACTCCCCATGGTTGGTGGGGGGTGATTTCAACTATATCATTTCTAACACTGAAAAATCTGGAGGTAGAACTCCAAACCTTGCCAAGATGAATACCTTCAGAGATAATATCCACAGGGCTGGTCTCTGATCTGGGTTTCAAGGGACCTAATTTCACTTGGAAAAGGGGAACTATTTGGGAGAGGCTTGATAGAATGCTGGTTAATGATGCATGGTTCAATCACTTCCTCCTCACTTTTGTTACTCACCTTAGTCTTGCTGGCTCAGATCATAGACCTATTCTTATAAGGATCACCTCAACTGATAACTTTTGTTCCCCCCTCCCCTTTAGATATCTCAACATGTGGGCTGCACATCCTACTTATAGCAATTACATTGCTGACATATGGAAAGGGGTCTCTCACCCTTACCCCTTAGTCAAGCTCAGCTTACTGCAAATAAATATTGTTAAAGCCCTCAGAGGTTGGAGCTGGAACACTTTTGGAAATGTTCATGTTACAGTCCAGAAGGCTGAAGATGAAGTCAAAGCTTTGGAGAATGGGGGACAGCTTGGTATTGAGGAGGAGAAAAAGCTGCTGATTGCTTAGAACAACCTCCTCAGTGCTATTGATTACCAGGAAAAATTTCTTAAACAGAAGGCAACCATGAATATCATCACTGATGGGGATAGAAACACTAGATTCTTTCATTACTATATAAAATATAAAAGAAAACGCAATACCATCCATGCTATACAAAATGCTAATGGCTCCAGTGGCTACATAACAACAATGATATAGCAAATGATGCTATATGTTATTACAAAGATTTACTCTACCAGGAACATACCTTCAGACCCCACATTGAGAAGGTACACTTCATGGCAGAACTGAACTACACTGCTAGTCTCAAGCTTACTGACATCCCCACTGAAAAGGAAATATGGAATGCAATCAGTTCTATGGATAGCAATAAATCTGCTAGCCCTGATGGATTTACTGCTGAATTCTACAAGAAGACTTGAGAAATTATTAAGACAGATGTTATTGCTGCTATTAGCTATTACAAGCTTCCTGCTATTACAAGCTTCTTCCAAGGCAACAATCTTCCTAAGTACTTTTGCTCCTCCACCACTGTTTTGATCCCTAAATTTGAAATACAGAAAAATTGGAATCATTTTAGACCCATCTGCTTGAACACTGTCATTAGCAAAACCATCAGTAAAATCATTGTGAACAGGCTTCAACCTCACCTGGACTCTATCATTAAACCCAATCAAACTGCCTTTGTGAAAGGAAGGTCCATCATTGATAATACTCTTCTGGCCCAAGAACTTCTACAGGACTTGAATAAAGCTTGTAGAGGGGGTAATATGGTTTTTAATCTGGACTTAAGGAAAGCTTATGATACCATAAGCTGGGATTTCTTTTTGGAGGTTCTAAGTGTTAGAGGATTCAACACTGGTTTCTGTCACCTAATCAGGAGGTGGCTACACAACAATGAACATTCCATCCTGATAAATGGGCAAGGGAGGGGCTCTTTCACTGCTACAAGAGGATTAAAGCAAGGGGATCCACTTTCACCTACCATATTTATACTTGCAATTGATTATTTGTCCAGATTACTTGATGAAGCCTTGCTGAATCATAGTCAAAACAGATACCATCATAGATCCAACATTGCTATTACTCATTTACTTTATGCTGATGACATTATGATATTCTCCAGAGCTAGAAAAAATGCTATCAAAAAAGTCATCCAAATTTTACAAAAGTTCCAAGCTACTTCAGGAATGACATTCAATCTAGCAAAGTGTCAGATGGTATTGTATAAACATGCATCCTCCACTCACGAACTTTGGAAATCTAATTATACTGGCTTCACAACTACTCAACTCCCTATTAAGTACCTTGGGGTGCCTATTATCACTGGCATAACCAAACAAACTTAGTTTGATGAGGTGTTGAATAAAGCCTCTAATCGGCTCAATGGGTGGACACAGACCTTCTTGTCTAATGGGGGAAGAATTACCTTGTTAAAGAGCATAATCACTACCTTCCCATCTTACAGATGACTACTATAAAGAAAAGCGAAAAGCACTCAATTACAGCTAGAGAGAATGTTTAATAAATTCCTATGGTCTGGTCAAAGATAGCAAATGCATTGGGCTTCGTTGAGGAAAGTAGCTAAAGCTCAAACTGATGGAGGAATTGGCTTTAAGGACCTCTATCAACTACTTCAAGTTAATTTCTGTAAACTCTGGATTAAGTTTAGGACTCAAAATTCTCTGTGGGCTAAATTCATGTGGGGTAAGTATTGCAAAGATCAGCATCCCACACTTGTCCTAAGGAAAATTGGTGATTCTAGAATTTGGGTGAAAATGCTGAAAA
>NW_018219362.1:150868-170229 GCF_001263595.1 Phalaenopsis equestris | reverse complement strand
TGATTGTTGGGATGGTGATAACTGGTCCCTAGGTAAGTTAGCAAATCTTTTGCAACCCCACTCTATCACCAAAGTGGCCAGTATAAAATTTAACAGAAATACTGCTGATAAAATCTTATGGCAGAATAATTCCCACCAAAGCCTCACCAAAGCCATATATTCCAAAAATTTTAATTGGCAACAAACACCCTGGGGTGATCATTTATGGAAGAAATTCCTATCCCCTTCTATGTCCTTTTGCTGTTGGAGAATATTCTATAAAATGATCCTTACTGATGATATTCTAAAGATGAAGGGATTGAGGGGTCCCTCTAAATGCTGGTTATGTAAGAAGGAAGAGGAAACTCTGAATCATTTATTCTTTGAATGTGACTTTGCTCAACAGGTATGGAAACAGTTCCTAAATCAGTTGACAATTGATCGGAAAGAGCTCACTTGGGATAAACTGGTTAATTGCTGGTGGCACCGGAAGATAAGGAAGTATGCTGCTATCCCTTTCACCATTGCTTGGTTCATCTAGATGGAAAGGAATAAGGTTAAATTTGAAGAAGCAAATTGAAATGTGGGGAGTACTGCTAGAAATTGTGTTACTTAGTTGCATAAGATTATTAATTGGAAAGGATTTCTTAACATTTCTAACTCCTGTACATCCATTAAGTCTGGTCTTATTCAAGTCATTAGAGTCTACTGGGAAACCCCTAATCATCCTATTGTAAAGATTAACACTGATGGTAGCTTTACTAAAGATGGTGCTGGTGTGGGAGGTATCTACAGAAATCATTTGGGTAAGTGCTTGCTGTACTTTTATACCCCAGTCCTGGCCAATGATGCCACTGAAACTGAACTCATTGATGTGTATTGGGCAATCAACCTTGCCACTAAGGCTAACTGGAATAAAATTTGGTTAGAAGTTGATTCTGCTGTGATTATTCCCCTTTTAAATCAGGAGGAGGAGACTCCCTGGCACTACTCTTATTGGACAAGAAAAATCAGAGATCTCACTAGCAAGATACAAATTTAGTTCACTTTCATCTATATGGAAGGTAACCAGCCTGCAAACTAGTTGGCCTAACTTGGATCACACTCTAATGAGACTGAAGTTTCTGTCAACCCTCCACCTGCTCTCCTTTTTCTGCTGCAAGGAGATATACTAAATGTCCCTCACATCAGAATGGTCGACAAAGATAAATGATTATTGTGGGTGCAGATGCTTGCTCACACTTATTTCCTTTTGTTGAGTCATTGTAGTTTTTCTTTTTTGAGGGTGACACTAGCTTTTTTTGGGGATTTCCTGGGTTCCTGTTTGAACCAATTGTTAAGTCCCCAGCCCTCTCTGATGTCTGTACTAGTCCTTTTTACTTCAACATGTAGGGAGTTTTAACAAACTCCTTTCACAATATATATATGTGTGTGTGTGTGTGTGTGTGTGTGTGTGTGTGTGTGTGTGTGTGTGTGTGTGTGTGTGTGTGTGTGTGTGTGTGTGTGTGTGTGTGTGTGTGTGTGTGTGTGTGTGTGTGTGTGTGTTCAAATGAAGGCATAAATTGTTCCATAAAATCAAATCCCCATGCATAAAAAATTTCAATTTTCAAATTAAAATTTAGAGACATTTCATTTCTTTTTGAAATATTACCTACTCTCTGACACTGATCACATGTTTATATATATATATTAACATCTCAAAATAGAGCAGGCCAATAAAATCTATATTGTAAATTTTTGTGAACAGTTCTATCATTCCTAAAATAACCTCCAAATTCAGAAACATGATATTCTTGGATACTTTCTTGAATTTCTTTATATAGAACACATCTTCTCATAACTAAATCTTTGCATTGCTTCTACAAATAAGGGTCCAAAAGTAAAATTTTGCATCGTGAATGAATTTTGTTTCTTATTATTTTGTGAGTCCATATGGTAAATTATCACTAAGAGAATAAATCAAAATATCAACATACCAAGGTATTTCCCATCCTATAACAACATAAAGTTGTTCATCAGGAAAAGTTTCATTAATTTATTTTTTTAAAATCAAATGTTTCTTCATTTTCTAGCTTATATAGATGATTATCAATTTTATTATTAGTTCCTTTCCTTTCGACTATCACAAAATAAAATTCTTTCTTCAGAAGTACTCATCGAATTAACCTTTGTTTCACATCCTAATTTAGCATTAGATATTTAATAGTCGAGTGGTCAGTATGCACAACACAAGTAGCTCTAATAAGATATGACCTAAACTTATCAAAAGTATAAACAATGGTTAATAACTCCTTTTCAGTAGTGGTGTAATTAATTTGAGCATCATTAAAAGACTAACTAGCATAGTATATAACTTTAAAATTCTTATCATGTTTTTGCCTTAAAATAACTTCAATTACATAATCACTTGCATCACGCATTAGTTCAAATGATTTCTCTCATTCAGGGGAAACAATTATAGGAGCATTGATCATTTTTTCCTCCAATGTCTCAAATACTTTAAGGCACTCTTGGTTGAAATAAAACTTTGTATTTTTTTCCAGAAGTTGGCACAAAGGCTTCATAATTTTTAAAAAATTTTTAATATATCGCTTGTAAAATCAAGTATGTCCTAGAAAATTCTAAACTCCTTTTACAATAATAGGTGGTGGTAGGTTTGATATAAACTGTATTTTTTCATTATCTACTTTCATGTCATTTTCTGAAATTTTGTGCCCTACTAGAATTCCTCCTTCAACCATGAATTGACATTTTTTTCACTTTACCACTAGATTCATTTTTTCACCTCATTCTTTAAATTTCTTGAAATCATTTAGACATGTTTCAAATGAAGTTCCAAACATAGAAAAATCATCCATAAAAACTTTGATCCCTTTTTCAATTAAATCACTAAAAATTGACTTTATACCTCTTTGAAATGTTGCAGAAGCATTACATAATCCAAAGTTCACTCGCCAAAAAGCAAAAGTTCCATAAGGACTAGTAAATGTTGTTTTCTCTTAATCTTTTGGAGCATATAGGTAGTCAATATATCCATGTAGAAAGAAAAAATATTTGTGCCTAACTAATCTATCTAAAATTTGGTCTAAAAGGGTAAAGGAAAGTGAGCCTTCCTGGTGGCTAAATTTAATTGTCTATAATCTATGTCGATTCATCATCTAGTGACTTCTCTTGTTGGTATTAATTGATTATTCTCATTTGTCACTTAGTCACACCTCCTTTCTTTGGAACACACTTAATTGGGCTCATCAATGCACTGACTAAAATAGTATATATTATTCCAGCTTCTAACCATTATTAAATATCTTTCTTGTCAACTTCTTTCATCATAGGGTTCAGTTTTCTTTGAGGGTCAGCTCTTGGTTCGTGATGACCATCAAAAAAAATTCTTTGCAAGAAAATTGAAGGACTCATTCCTTTATTATTAATAATTTCCATCTGAAGAATTTCTTATATCTTCTAAAAGTTTTCAACAACTATTTTTCTAGCGTATCAGATAATTCTTAGGATACTATAACAGGTGTTTTAAAGTTCAGAAGGATACTATAACAACTATTTTTATTGCATATCAGTTTATGCATACTTTAAATGTGAAGGAAGTGTTTTCATTTCTAGTTCAAGAGGATTCTCGATAGATAAAATCAATTTTTTATTTTTTTCAATAGGATCTAACATTTGAATTTATTCCTAAACATAATCTAGTGATTCATTACTAACTTCCATAGATTCCTCTTGAATTTTATCCTCCTCCTCATATTCCAAATATTCTTTTTAAGATTTTGTTTCAAATGTCTTTTTGAAATATTCATGGCTTAAATAGTCGTTAATATCCATTTTGAAGTATTCAAAATCTCGCTTGTTTGTATGGTATCTTATTGATTTTACAATATTAAAAAGAACCACTTGCTCACTAACCCTCATAGTTCTCCATATCTAATACAATAAAATCCATAGAAAAAGATAAATTTATCAACCTTTACCAAAACATCTTGTATAACTTCTTTAGGGTAGGTAATCGAATAGTTGGCTAACTAAAGAGTTACTATTGTAGGTGAAATGTATCCTAAAGCCACCCTTCTGAAAAGTAATAGAGGAATATGATTAATATTGGCTCCTAAATCACATAAAGCTTTGACAAAAAAACTTTCGCCAATAGCACAACAAATAGTAAAACTATCAGGATCTTAAAGATTTTGAGGAAACTTTTTCTAAAGTATAGCGCTGCACTCTTCACTAAGTGCAACAGTTTCATTATCCACAAACTTTATTTTTTTATTAAGTATATCCTTCATAAACTTTGCATAGCTTGGAGTTTGTTTTAAAGCTTCAACAAAAGGAATGATTATAGTTAATTTTCTCAATATTTCCAAAATGTTTGAAACTTGGTTATCTTTTCATTTTACTAAATCTTTGAGGAAATAAAGGTGGTGGTCTTTTTAAAGAAATTTTCATTCTTTTGACTGAACATTCTGACTCAAAATGAAAATCTTCACTGGATTTTTCATTTTTCAACTCATCTTTTTCAACTTCAACTTCCACCTTTTTTGAACTCTAGTTTCTAATTATTTTCCACTTCTCAATAGAATAGTTTTAGTTTGTTCTTTGTTCTGATCATTAGGATTTACTCAACATTACTAAGCAACGTTCTTGGAGGTATATAGCTAGGTGTAGTAGCAATATATCTTAACTAATTTTACATGTTTCTAATTGCAGCTTCTTGACATAGTAATTGACTTCCCACTTGCAATATTAATTCTTCCATTGAAAATTATTTCTCCTTACTCTACAAATTACTATTAAAATTTGAAGGGTAATAAGGATAAGAAGTTAGATTTCCTTGGATGTTGGATTTTCTCAGTGGGTTGGCAGCATTGTTCCCCCATTGAAGATTTGCAGCATTCAGCATTAGAGTTATTATTACTTTTATTACTTCAACTAAAATTTTGATGATTTTTCCAACCAGGATTATAATAATTGGAATATGGATTGTTAAAATGATTATTTATTGCATTTTAAGACTCACAAGAAGAATGAAAATCTTTCATTTGTCCTAATGAGTATTCCTCAATCACAGGAGGTGGCTTAGTATAACTCTATCCATATTGATCTATCTTCTTTGATATAATAGCTTTTTGGGTTTCCAATTTAGATATTGCATTAAAATCATGAATACACGGTATTGTTTAAGGATTTACCCTTTCGGATGGGCATTGAAAATTTTTAGTAGCCATCTATTCAATTAACGAATATGCTTCATGGAATGGTTTTGACAATAATGATCCACCAGTAGCTATGTTAACTATCAATCTAAGAGAACTAATCAATCCATTATAAAATGTTTGAATTACTAGCCAATTTCAAAGCGCATGGTGTAGAGACTGCCTAAGAAGATCTTTAAATCTTTCCCAAGCTTCATAAATTCATTTCTCTTCAAACTAACAGAATATGTAATATCATTTCTTAGTATAGAAGTGCTTGATGGTGGAAAATATTTAGATAAAAAATTTTGTGATAAGTTTCTTCAAGTTCTGATAGATCCAGGTGCTAACAATTTTAACCAAATCTTAACTTTATTACTTAATCGAAAAGGAAAAAAGCCTAAGTCTGATGACATCATTCGACACTCCAGCATATTTAAATGAAGCACACCATTCTAGAAAACTAGTAAGATGTAAGTTAGGATCTTCAGATGGTGTTCCCTGATTATTTTGTCCCATTTGGATAATAGCTGGTTTCAGCTCAAATGAATTGGCAGCTACAATAAGGTTTTGTATACTTAAATGAATTTCATCTGATGTAGAACTAGTGTAATCTCTTAAAAATCTCAGATGATGTTCATTTATATTTCTAGAATTATTTAGATTGCAATCAATTTTCCTAAAATTATCTATTCTTTTTGGTTTTTTTGAGTTTTTCTAATTTTTCTTTCTAACTCCAAATTGCAAGGTACTAAATTTTCAGATCTTAAACTACACATAAACAAACACCTTCAGAAATTTAAGCAGGTGAACACACTAAAATATGAAAATATTAAAATTAAACTATAATAAGTTTTTAAGTTCAAATAAAAATATTTTAAATCATAAAATAATTTACCATTAGTACCCGACAACTTCATAAAAAACTTGATGCATGGTTTGTTGTGTGTTGCTTTTGAAAATATTTTTTAATATTACAAAACCACACAAAATTACTAATAATAAATATGCAATTTAATCCAAATAAAAAAGTAACTTTAGTAGAAATAATTTTATCTTTTAAAATCTTTTAACTACCAAACATGTAATAATAATGCAAGTATACATATCGCTCAAGCATTAAAGAGCCCTAATTGGGTCCTAAGTACCGATCCCATAGATAATTGGAAATTCTTATAGCTATAATGTAAAACACAAAATTCAAACAAAAAAAGTTAAGTATAAAATTCAAATCTAAAGTAATTGAGTGCATGCTAAATAAAATGTGTTAAAAGAACTAAGTTAACTAATCTATTTGCTAAACTTCAAAAGCAAACTTATAAAAATTAAAGAAAGTTTCTTTGACAAAGAGTTTGCTTTTAAGAAAGCATTCTTCCCCTTTAAAACAAGTATATAGATTGTAGGGAGAAGAAAGAGTAAAGAAGAAACATAATAAGAGAATGCAATTTAAAGGGATACAAGACATGTCTAAAAATAGAAAACAGAAAATCATCTAGTCTCTAACAATTCTGAGGTGAGGTATGTGAAATCTGTCACCCTTTATCTGGTCAGCAAGGATCTGTGTGGGGTTAGTAGAAATTGTTACTATTTGGGATTCTACACCTTCAATGGCTAGGTAAATTTTTGGTTTGTTGCCCTCTCTGTAGTTAAAACAGTAGCTGACTTGTATCTCTTTATTGAGATGTTGTATCTTTGTAATCCATTGTTCATGTAATTAATCAGCAGTGAAGAATCCACCTCAGCTTGGAGTGGTGTCCATCTATTGATGACAGCCATTTTATGGTCCAGTAAAGAGCAGGAGTTTCAGCTTCCAGGGAATCTTCTACAATGATTGGAGATTTGAAGAACATTATGCACCTGCCTTTATAATCTTTGATTTGAACCCCCCCCCCCCCCCAACACCTGTTGTGTGAGCTAAAAAGCTTCCATCAGTATTGACTTTTAAATATGGGTATTGAGGTTTCTCCCAATAGACCTTAATCACTTTTCTGTAGTTATGTCCCTTGCTTTGGTTAATTTTCAAGTTGTTAGGGAAATCTTTCCATATAATCAGCTTTCTGATGTAAGCAAGGAAGTTTGCCACCACTATTTCAATAATCACAATGGTGACTTCATGCTTGCTTTTGTTCCTTGCATTTCATATAAATCAAGTAGTGATGCAGGGGATTGTGCCAAGGTTGAGTCTTTGCCAATCTAACCAGCACTTCTTCAGCTGCTCCCAACCCAAGTTAATAGTGTTGATGTGGAAATTAGTTATCATGGAAATGCAAACCTTCCTGGAGAATTCACACTGGAAAAATAGGAGTGTGGATGTCTCTTCACTGCTCTTACCAAGTTTACATTTTGAAGGTCCCTTCAAGCCCTTTAACTTGAGTATATCATTAGTAGGTATTAATTTGTTTAGCACTCTATAGGAAAAAAAAACCATAAAGGAAGTTAGGAATTTTTTCCACAATTTCTCTCCCTAAGAAGTTGCCTCCCAGGTGAACAACTGATTATAGATAGCTTTGGTCACACTTTGAGTGGAGTTTGCTGTAAGAATATTCTTATCTTTTTTACTTCTATCAAATTGAATTTTTGATACACTTCTCACTGAATGTTCCTTAACCACATTTTGGAGTACCACTTGAGACCAATTCTGCCCCTCCCAGTAATCCTTCACCATCAGGTTCTTGTCAACCATGTCAATGATGTTCTCTGGGCATCATTTATCCTGCCAGAAGTTGATGTTTCCAAGTTGATGTTTCCTTGTCCCGTTTCCTTGTCCCATCTCCCAAGTGTATAATTTTTCAGCTTGTTCCTTCACTTTCAGCATTTGTTTCCAGGTCTTAGAGTCCTCAAGTTTGACCCTTACCAGGTTAGGTTGTTCAATTATGTAATACTTGGAGTGCATGAAATTTGCCCGGAGGTTATCATTCTGCCTGAACATCAGCCATAATTTGCACAAGCTAATTTGTTGTAGTTGTTGGAGTCCCTTGAAACCCAGACCCCTAGCATATAAAGGTTTGGCTGCCTTCTACCAGCTGGCCTAGATCAGTTGTTTCCTTTTCCAAGACCACAGGAATCTCTTGAAAGTTCTTTCCAACATGAGTTGTGTGTTTTTTTTCATCACAACCACTTTGAGTGTGTACAAAGGGAAGGTGGTGATAATGCTTTTCAGCAAGGTTATTCTACCCTCATTTGATAGAAAGGAGTTTGTCCATCCATGAAGAGTTGCAATGGTTTATCCACAATTTCATTAAACTGTATTTGTTTGTTCCTTCCCTTAGTTAGATTCACCACCAAGAATTTGAAAGGGGTATCTATAGTAGTGAACCCAATGAACTCTAATGTCCATTGTTTGCAAGTAATGGAGCATTTCTTGTTGAAAGGAATATGGCTTTTGTCTTTGTTCACTTCAAGGCCAAAAGGTTGCTGGAGTTTTTGAATGCCTTAATAAAGAGTTTTAATAGCATTTTTGTTGGCCTTAGAGAATATCAGGATATCATCAACATATATTAGATGGCTAATATCTTGTTTGGATCTGTTATGATATATGTTATAACCTTTTATGGTCCCTGGTTTGTCTATTATTTTCGACGAATAGTCCAGTGCAAGTACAAAATGGTTGGTGAGAAGGGATCCCCTTGCCCCAATCCCCTATTTTCCTTGAAAAACCCATGGTTTTTGCCATTAATTAATACAGTGTTAGCATTTCCTTCAAGCCAACTTTGGATGATTTTGCAGGAATCCTTTGTAAAGCCCTTAGCCTTCATAATCTCCATGATGAAACTCTAATTGATCATGTCATAAGCCTTTTTTTGATCCAGTTTAGAAATCATGTTGCCTCCTCTGCATGGTTTATCTAAGTCCAAAAAGAGTTCTTGAGCAATCATAACATTATCCCCAATGCTTGTCCCCCTCACAAAAGCTGCTTTTTTGGGGCTAATATAATGATGAAGAATAGGTTGGATTCTCATTACTAGAATTTTTCTTATGACTTTGCTCACAATGTTGGTAAGACTAATAGTTCTATAATGACTCCAATGTTCTTTCAATGAGGATTTGAGAATAAAAATAATGGTAGCAGTACTGAAGTAGTCAGGTAAAGGTTGCCCCTTAAAGTAGCGCTAGATGGCTTCGCTTCAATAATCTCATTTTTTTGGCTTCAATAATCTCATTTTTTATGACATCCCAAGCCTTCTTGTAGAAATCTGTAGTGAACCCATCGGGGCTTGCAGTTTTGCCACTATCAATAGAAAAGGTCCCTTTTAATCTCCTCCGCTCCTGGGGCCTCAGCTAAATTTACCTTGGAGAAAAGCTCCTTGTCATCTTACAACAATTCAGACTCCACATGCTATCTTTCAGTTAGTCTACACTGCATATGTTCTTGACAGTAGGCCACAACACTCTCAGCTATCCCTTTATCATCTCTAATCCAATTTCCCTGGTTGTCTCTAATGGAGTGGATGGTGTTGCATTTTCATTGATTATTAATGCAGGCATGATTAAATTTAGTGTTTCTATCTCCATCAATAAACTTGTTTTTGGCTTCCTTATGTTTGAGGAATTTCTTTTGCCACTCTACTGCATTCAGTAACTTTTTATTGGCTTCCAAGTGGGTTGTTTCTCCCACCTGGCCCTTACTATGTTCTTTCTCCTGGAGTTGAAGCTCTTTCTCAGTCTGTTCCACTCCTTTCAAAATGTTCCCAAAAGTGTTCCAATTCCATTTATTAATAGCCTTAGAAGTATTTTTTTTGCATATTCCATAACTTGATTAGATGGTTTGTGTGATCACAGTCCTTCCAATTCTCCTTCACAATCTGTATGAATTCCTTGTGGTTGGACCAAACATTAAGGTATCTGAAAGGAGATCTGCTGTTATGTTCATTGGCAAAGATGGAAACCAACATAGTTCTATGATCGGACCCAGCCAAGATGAGGTGTGTAATAGTAGTTTGTAAGTAGTTTTGAATCCAGCTATCATTAGCCAGCATCCGGTCCAACCTTTCCCATATTTTTTGCCTTCTCCAAGTAAACTTAGGGCCATTGAAACCTAGGTCAAACAGCCCAGTAGTATTCATGTTCTCATTGAACTCAGTCATATTTTTAAGGGATGGACTTCTGCCCCCCCTTTATTTCAGCAAGTGAAGCAATGTAGTTGAAATCTCCTCCAACAATCCAGGCAATATCAGTCAAACTCTTGATTTGGTCAATATCATTCCAAGGTTCTTATCTGGCAGTTTTAGAGGATCCAGCATAAACAGAAATGGCATATCCAACCTCGTTTGTAATGTTAAAAGAGCAGTGCATAAATTGAGATTGATTTAGTAGAACCTTGCAGCTCATTTCATTTCTACACCAAATCCATATTTTGTTATTCAAATTACTGGAAAAGGAAAAGCCTGGAAAGGCTTTGGCATACTTCTGATGGTTAAGGTGAACCATATGTTCAAGTATAACCAAGCACCAGCACTTGTATTTTCGGTTTAAAAACTTTAATCTTTTGAAGGAAGGGGGATCAACAATCCCCCTTATATTCTAGCATATCATATTAATCATGTTGTTGGGGTAAATGGGATGAGGGTTAGGACCTTGATCTTGTCCTTCCCTTAGTTTTTTGTGAGTTGTTTTTCTTTGATCCTTCTGTTTTTCCTCATTATTTATGTCAATGTCTTCTCTGGTCTCCTTTTTCTTTTTTTTTGGTTGTGTTAGTCATTCACGTTCCATTGATTGTTGAAGTTTTGAGATCATTTTCTCTGAAGGTGTGATGCTCTTCATTTTTCTGCTTGTGGACTCCTCTTCAGTCCCTCTTTTTTGTGAGGGTTGTCCCAAGTTTTATATTCATTTGTTTGGGTGATTATTGATATAATTAACCTCCTCCAAGTCATCATTTATTATTATGTCATTAATCTGTATTCCTCCATAAATTTTAGTTGGAAATTTCTTTGTGAGGGACCCAACAGGTTGAGTTGCTCCTTCATGCTCCCTTATATCACCCAATTGTCTGTTAGTAGGTCTTTCTATTCTTACAATATGGTTTTTGTTTCTTCTAGCTTACTGTGTTTCACCTTCAAAAATCAGATTAGTTTTCCTCTCCTAATGACTTTAGGAGGTTAAATATTTAATGGTCTTTTAGTGGGAGGATGTAGCCTGTAGCATCTTCGCTGAGTATGTCCAAACATTTTGCAATGTTGACAATAATAAGGTTATTGTTCCATAACTACCTCCTGCCAAAATCCTTCTGATTCATCACCAATCCACACTCTTTTCAGCTCAGGCAATGTGATATTCCTTTCTATTAGTATTCTTGCAGTTGCTGGCCTTGCTTTGTTGTAAGTGAGTGCATCCACTTTGAGGGGAGTACCAATGGCACTCCCATTGTTAAAAAGGGCATTGAGATTGAAAAGGTGAAGTGGAAGGCCTGGTAATTTGAACCAGATTGGTACTACTGGTGGCTCCCTTGTAGGGTCAAAGTTAGGAGTCCATTTAAGTGTTTTCAGATCAGCTCCAGCAATTCTAATGGACTGTTTGGCAAAGACTCTAGCATAATCTTCTTCTGTGGTTAATTGTATTAGGTGGTGCCTTCCATCAAGTAAGCCCTGCTTTCATGAGCCAATGAATTGCAGTGAGTCAAGTAAACCTCTCAATTGCTCCATTTTAGGGTGTCCCAAACTGATTTTGTCAATTAGAGTGAATTGAAACTCCTTATTGAGTTTTTTTAAATATTGATTTGAGAAAAATACATAGGGTTCCCCTTCCTTAAGTCCAATAGGATGGATGCAAGGTGAAGTTCCTTTTCCTGCAGCTGTGTCATGGAACTCTTGTGGGAACACAAGTTTCTCCATGTCATGCAACGTTTCCACATTTTTTCCAACCAC
The DNA here is from genome assembly GCF_001263595.1 of Phalaenopsis equestris. NCBI lineage: Eukaryota > Viridiplantae > Streptophyta > Magnoliopsida > Asparagales > Orchidaceae > Phalaenopsis > Phalaenopsis equestris. The sequence continues at coordinate 158,192 of NW_018219362.1, read as the reverse complement.
TCCAGCATAGGTGGTTCTGGTCCACTATGCATTACTCTCCAAGTCAATATGGGATGCCATTGTGAAAGCTACAATGCATCAGAACCCCAGGGGGGCCAAAGAGGAGTAAGACAAAAACCTTGAACCCGAGTGAGTAATAAAAAACTGACAAGGTTCCCTAACAAGCTCCAAACTACTTTGGGTCTCCGCCAAAAAATCCCACTTCAGAGCAGTAACCTCAGATAATAAAATACTTCAATGGAACAGTAACTTACAGATTTGAATATCCAAAGCCCAAGAAAATTGAAAACCAAGGGACCCTCCAAAAGAAAGAAAGGCTTAGAAACCTCTCCTACACTACCCTTAAGGGGGTCTTCCTCAAGGAGCAGCTGGCAAGCTCCATCCTCTTCACATAAACCCTAGCAGAGTAGTTTCTGCCGCCACCATCCTGAACATGTATATATATATATATATATATTATGCGTGCGTGTGTGGAAGTATATATGTTGTATTAAGAGGAAGAAAAAATAATTGAGAGATTCTAGTGAAACAGTTATGGCTTCTCTTCGTCAATGGTGGCTTCCCACTGGTGATACCTTTCTTATTTGGTGTTATTTTTTTTTTTATTTTGCTGGTATGCCACCTTTGAGAAGGTTTTTCAAGGTTGTGGTTGATGGGGTGGGGGATCCTCTAGTTCTACTCATTCTCCTTTGTTTCTACAAGTGTTCCACGATTCTTTGAATTTGGGAGGGGAATATACTTTTATCAGAAATTTAGGGAAGAAAAATGGGAAGTTGGCTTTGTTTGTTTCTGATGTCAAAAAAAATATCTTATCCTCCTCATATATGTTTTCACTAATGGAAAAGTTTTTCTATGGACTTCCCCCTTTGGAGGTCATTCGAAGGGAGTTTGAAATCATGAAGCTTAAAGGATGGTGGAAAATTGGTTTATTGGATTGTAGACATATTTTGTCTCAGCTCTCCAATGATAAGGATTAGACTCGTTTGTTATCTATCATATGTTAAGGATTGAAGATTGTATTACGAAACTTCTAAAATGGTTGGTGGATTTCAATCTTAAAATAGAACCACCAATTCTACCTGTTTGGTTATGTTTTTTGAGTCTCAAACTCCATCTTTTTAATCATGAATTCTCTTCAGCCTTGCCGTAGCTTATGACAAGCCTCTCAAAATGGATACTGCATCTTCTTAACTTACTCATCCATTATAAGGTCGTGTGTTGGTTGAAATAGATATAACATAGCCCTTTTGTCATGATATATGGACATGTTCCGCTCATCAATGTTCTTGGCAAAGTGTTGAAATCGAATGACATTCCTAGTACTGTGCTCACTGTCGTATTTTTGGCATGCCGCTCCCCAGTGTTTTAAGCTGTATCCAAATCATAAATATGATAGAAGGAAATCTAAATATTTAGGTCAAAGGGATGCAGGAATGATACCATGGGTGAACTGCCTATAAATTTGGATAATGGGTTGGTTAAGAATTCTCTCGTGCAAAATGAGGAGGGTTTGAATCCTTTGTCTATTAATGATAGTAATTTGGTCCTTCCTGATATTGATGTCAATTTTTGGAAGGAAGTTGGAGGTTCTCCTGCACTTGGGCATGAAATTCTGAATGTTATTGGGGATGGAGTAGTTGAACAGGGTGAGGCTGTACATATCACTATTGATAACTATACTTCGGATCCTTTTGCTCTTGAACCTTCTCATACGTTAAGTATGGAGTATGCTGAGGCACAAATTTCATAAGGGCAGGTTTAAGACGAGGGTCATTTTTTTATTTCTCATATCCCGGTTGAGGAAGTAACAAATGCTCTAGAAAATGAGAGGTGAATTAAAAAAGCTCAAAAAAAGAGAAATAAAAGGAATAATGAGATGCGAAGTTTAAGTGTTCAAAATATTTTACCAAAGTGTTCTGATTTCTATGATGGAGAACAAATGAGAAGGCAAGCTATCACACCTCCTAGGTCTTCTAGGAGGGTTAGCTTACGACATCATGTTTAATATCCTTATTTGAAATATTTAGGGAGTTTCCAGCCCTGCCTCCCTTAATAGATTGAAGCATCTTAGCAGGGTTAATAAACTTTATATTTTTGCAAATCTAGAGCCTTTTGTCCTTATACATAAAGAAAGAATTTTCCACAATTTTAAACAATATAATCTCTTTTGCAATAAAAGTAACAAATTTGGGTGTTTTGGAAATGCTCGGTTAACCTTTCTATTACAGAGGATGATGATCAATTTGTGTTTACAAAATTTCAACAGGATGATTTCAAGGGGTGGACTTTGTTTGTATATTACATCTCCAGGGTGCAGGATAAATATCTTCTGTTGAACAAACTTGTTCAAATGGGATTTTTTAATGCGGCTGGGGTTGGTGGTGTGTTTAAAAATTGGTTGGGAAATACCCTTGGAATTTTTTATTCTCTTATTACAGTGAACCACCCTATTGAATCAGAGTCTTGGGCTGCTTTTATTGCAATGTAGGTGGCAGTTTGTTTTTAGATAAATAGTTTTTACATCCAAACTGATTTGTTAAAGCTTTACCAAATTCTCTCTAAGTCCATACAGCCTCCTTGGAATGTTATTGGCATTTACAATAAATTTTGGTTTATTGTTTCCACTCATAATATCAATATGCAGATGAGCTTTATCTTTAAGGAAGGTAATATTCCTGCGGATTGGTTCGAGAAATTTGGGAATGATAATGCTTTGGTTGGCTTTAAACCTTTTGGTGCCTTAAGGAGGCTTCTTAATGGTGATATTCTAGATGCACGGTTTATTAGATTTTATTTTCTTAATCATCAGGAAGTATATTTTATGGGTGAAGATAATTGATGTTGCACTTCTCGATCACTTTTTTGGCTCTGAATGGCTTTGCTTGTGTGTTTTCTGGTTTGCCCTACTCGGCATTTTGGAAATTTCAATTTTTCTGGTTTTTCTATTAGCCGCAGCAAGTGTTTAGGATAGCCTTCGGAAGGAGCTTCACAGAAACTCCATAGAACAAGATTATCCTTGAACCTGCCAAATTGTACTGTGGTCACAAGGTCTAAAGAATTATTCTTTAGTATGTTCTGCAAAAATTCCACAGACCAAGATTGCTCATTCCAGCATTCCTTCACCAGCAAGTTCCTCTCCTTGCCTTCCCCCAGAGGTTCCTTGAACTCTTTAGGACATTATTTGTCCTTCCAGAAGCTAATGTTTTCTTGTCCCAGCTCCTAAATGTATAATTTTTCAGCCTTGTCTTTTAATTTGAGCATTTGTCCCCAAATTCTGGAATCTCCCATCTTTCTGGTAACCAAATTGGGATGGTCATTCTTGCAGTACTTTGCATGCATAAATTCAGCCCATAGTCTATCCTTTTGTCTGAATTTTAACCATAATCTGCTGATGTTTATTTACTGCAGCTGCTGGAAGCCTTTAAATCCAAGTCCACTAGCATAATAGGGTTTAGCATCCTTCTGCCAACTAGCCGACATCATTTTTTTCCCTTGTCATGTATGCAGAAACCTGTTGAAAGTTCTTTCCAAAAACAATTGTGTGCTTCTTTTCATGATTGCCACTTGGAGGATGTACATAGGGAAGGTAATGAGGATGCTTTTTAGTAATGTGATCCTGCCCCCATTAGATAAGAAAGAGCTTTCCCAACTTTGGAGTGTAGAATTTGTTCTATCCACAATCTCATCAAACTTCATTTTTTTGGTTCCTCCCCTAGTTAGATGAACTTCCAGATATTTAAAAGTGCTTTCCATGAAAGAAAAGCCAGTGAGGTCCATGGTCCAGTGTCTGCAGGTTGTAGGATTTTTTTGCTGAACAAGATGTGACTTTTCTCCTTGTTGATCATCAAGCCTGAAGTTTGTTGAAACTTTTTAAGGCACTCATGTAGATGCTTGATGGTAGGCTTCTTTGCTCTAGATAATATTAGGATATCATCATCATAAATGAGATGGCTAATGTCCATTTTTGCTTTGTTGTGATATATGTAGTGACTCTTCCTGTTATAAGTTTGGTCAATCAGCTTGGATATGTAATTCAGAACCATAATAAATATGACTGGTGAAAGGGGGTCATTGTTTCAGCCCTCTAGTTAACTTAAGAAACCCATGAGTCTTCCCATTAATAAGCACTGAATTAGCATTGCCCTCTAGCCATCTCTTAATAATCGTACAAGAATTATCAGTGAAACCTTTGGCCCTTAGAATTTCAATTTTGAAATCGCAATTTTCCATATCATATGCCTTTTGTAAGTCCAACTTTTATATCATGTTGCCCCCCTGCAAGGTTTCTCAATGTCCAATAGTAGCTCCTGTGCAATCAATACATTGTCACTAATGCTTCTCCCCTTCACTAATGTAGCTTATTTTTGAATGACAAGGAACCAAAGTAGTGGTTGGATCCTTCTTACTATGATTTTGCTGATGATCTTGCAAATAACAATAGTTAAACTTATTGTTTTGTATTGGCTCCATTTTTCTCTCACAAAGGATTTGGGTAAGAATTTTATTGTAGTAGCACTGAAATACTGAGGCAAGATGTGCCCCTTGAAGAAATACTGAATGGACTTGATAACATCCTCTCTTATCACATCCCATGCTTTCTTGAAAAAAAATAGTTGTATAACCAATAGGGTCAGCAGTCTTGGCACTATAAATTGTGTGTAGGGCTTGTTTGATCTCCTCTTCTTCATGAATTTCAGCTAGATTCACGTTGGCAGAGTTTTCTTTATCTGAATTGAATAAGCTGGCTTCCACATGCTCCCTTGCAACCTGTTGACATTGCATTAGATTCTGGCAATAAGTTACAGCACTGTCAGCAATTCCTATTTCATTTTTGATGTAGATGCCATTGTCGTTTTTAATAGAATGTATGGTATTGCACTTCCTTTGTTGTTTGATACAAGCATGATAATGCTTTAAATTTTTGTCCCCCTCATTAAACTTGGTTTTGGCAGCCTTTTGTTTTAAGTAAAGTTCTTCCTACTTGATAACAACTAACAATTTCTCATTTTCTTCCAAGAGTGAGGCCTCTTCCACCAGCCCATTGCTATAATCATTCTCCATTTGTATCAGCTCCTCTTCAGGCTTCTCCACCCCTTTTAGAATGTTCCCAAAAGTGTTCCAGCTCCTTTGAGTTAAAGCTTTAGCTACTTTTTTTTGAAGATGCCACAACTGAATTAAGAGATTTGAGTGAACATGGTCCTTCCACTTTTCCTTCACCATTGTAATGAAATACTTATAACTTGAACAAATATTCAAATATCTAAAGGGGTTCCTGTGATGGTGTTCCTTTGCTGAGATGGTTACCACCATGGGTCTATGATCTGACCTAGCCAAGCTAAGATAGCTTATTGATGTTTGTAAAAAGGATTAAATCCATTGGTCATTAGCAAGCATTCTGTCTAGTCACTCCCACAGGTTCCCCCTCCTTCAAGTAAAGCTAGGTCCATTGTACCCCAAATCAAAGAGGCCACTCCTCTGGATGTTATCATTGAATTCAGTCATCTTAGCCAGGCAAGGTGGTCTGCCCCCCTTTTTTTCAGCAAGAGAAGCGAGGTAGTTAAAGTCTCCTACCACTATCCAAGCATTATTTGTTCGATCATGACTTTTGTGTATCTCTTCCCACAGTGCTTGTCTTGCTGAACTAGAACACCCAACATAAATGAAGTTTGCATTCCCTATCTTTCTTGCCATTTTAAAAGAGATGTGTATGAATTGAGGATGGTTGAAATGGAGTTGGCATTGCGTTTCCTTTCTTCAAAATACCCAAATTTTATTATTCAAGTTAAAAAGAAGATAAAATCCTGGAAAAGCTTTTTCATATTTCTGTTTTTTACTTTGAACCATTGGTTCCAAAATGACCATGCACCAAAACCTGTACTTCTTGTTGAGATATTTGAGACTTTTAAAAGAAAGGGTGTTAGCTATCCCAAAAATGTTCCAACATAGGAAGTGAATCATGTAATTGTGATGTGTATCTTAAGGTTTGAGACCTGGATCTGGTCCTTCCCCTCAATGAATGAGAAATGTGGTTTGCATGGATATTTTCCTTGACCTTATTTTATTTGCCTTGAACCTCCATTGTTTCCTGTTCTTACATTTTTGTTCACTTCTTTTTATATTTCTCTATTAATGTCAATCTGTCTCCAATATTGTGTGATTTTCTGCGCAAGTTTCCTGTTCTTTCATTTTTGTTCACTTCTTTTTCTTACTGAAATTGTGTGATTTTCCATTTTAGCAACCTCCTTGGGTGGAAACTGTTGTGTTCTTCTATTTGGAGGATGGAGTCTATAACACCTTTCGTTATTATGATCAAACATCTTACAATGCTGAAATTAGTATGGCTTTTGTTCCATGACCACCTCTTACCAGATTCCTTAAGTGTCATTGCCAATCCATATCCTTTTCAATTCAGTGAGGGTTACGTCCCATTCAATGAGTATTCTTGCACTAGCAGGCCTAGATTTTTTATATGTATGGGAATTTACCTTCAAAGGGGTTCCAATGGCACAACCAATATTAAACAAAGCAATCATCTTAAATAGATGCTGAGCAATCGTGAAAATTTAAACCATATAGGAACCACATGTGGTTCCTTGCTAGCATCAAACTCAGGGGGCCATTTGATGATTTTCATTTTTGTCCCCTCTATTGCAATGGACTGCTTGGCAAACACTGTGGCATAATCTTCTTTAGTGGAAAGTTAAATAAGCAAATGTCTTCCATTTAGCAATCCCAAATGTCAATTGCCAATAAAATGTAGTGAATCAAAATAGTTTCTTACTAAATCCTTTTTTGGGTGGCGCAAAATAAATTTCCCAATAAGAGTGAATTTAACTTACTTGTTCAAGTCAATAAGTTTTTCTGCAACAAAGTAAGCAGCAGGTTCCCCCTCACTCAGTCCCACAGGGTGGATACAAGGAGAAGTTCCTTTACCAGCCATTGTCTCATGGAAAGCATTTGGGAACACTAGTAAGTTAGGGTCACCTAGAAATTCACTGTTGTTGCCCACCACACCAGCATAGGTGGCCTTAGCCCATTGCACTTCAATAAAAAGAGCCATGGAAAAAAACTCTTCACCCCAGGAAGAGACCTGAGGTCAGGTTCCAATGGAACAGTACCCCTTTGAAACCATCAAACCCAAAAAGCAAGAAAATTGAAATACTGACCTCTAAAAGAGAACCCCAATGATTAGTGAGAAAGATCTTGTCGTTCCCCGATCACCCCAACCCTTGAAATTATAGAAAAGCCTCATCTCCCCCAAAACCATCACAGAGCACCAGCCGCTACCCCCTCCATCGTACTAAATATATGTAAATTTAATATA
>NW_018219362.1:125619-150858 GCF_001263595.1 Phalaenopsis equestris | reverse complement strand
TATATATATATATCTATATATATATACATATATATTAAATTTACATTGTGCCAAATAGTAGCAATTCTATTCTTTACGCTCTTTCATGTGTATAAAGAACGCCGACTAATCCAGAGTTTGGTCCCTAATTACTGGGTTAGGTTGGGACGATACTGAAACACCTAAAATATATAGTGTTTTTAGATACATTTTTTATATAGTGTTTTTAGATACATTCACTTAAAATATATAGTGTTTTTAGACACATTATTATACCTATTTTTGAGATATTGCGCTTTAAGGAAGGTATTTTTGTGTTTTTCTTACAGATACAAGAAAAAATGAAAAAAATGCTTAAAGGAGTGAAAAATGATCAAATTTTGAGTAAAAAGATGAAAAATTGTGTAGAAGAGTTTTGGCGCCTAAGCGCTAGATCCGGCACTTAAGCGCCAGTTAAACAGAGAAGGTCGTGCCTAAGCTCCAAGACCGCGCTTAAGCGCCAGTGGCAGTTACAAAATTAGTAAAATCAGTTTTCACATTTTTTAAAGAAGTTTTTAAGGCACTCATTGGCTTAATAGGTGGTAACCACCATGGACGAAAATTATCATAAAAGGATGCATCTGTTGGGCAAATACATTGAATCAAGACAAATTTTAAAGAGATCCGAAGGCACCCCTTGAAAAACTATAAAAGAAAGAAGAGAGGACTTAGAAAAGAGTCCTAAAAATATTGACAAGTTTTGAAAGTTCTTTTCTATGGAGTTAGTTCGGAGAGATTTTCAGGAATCAGTTTTTATTTACTTTATCCTTTTTGAAATTTTGTTTTGAGTGATTATAAAAGAGAAGAGATTCAATGGAACTTCAAGAGTTTAGTGGAGGACTTGAGATAATTTTTTATCTTTTTATTTTGGACTACTTTTGGTTTTAATTGAGACTTGTAGTTGGTTTGACAATGATTTCTTCTTTCAAACTAAAGTGTGGTTTTGTTTTCTCCATGGATTTTGAGTAGTTTTCTTTATCTTTCTTCTTAAAATGATAAGTAATTATGCTTTGGATGTAAGTTGTGTAGAGTATTGATTTTTAATGTTGGAAAAACTTGTGATGATTTAAATCCATGCACTTCGTTTAGTTCTTGATTTGTCTAATCTATCCAGATGTTAAAATTTGTTGTGAGAACATGTAAGAACTGGGTTGGTATTGTCTCAATCAACAATTGAAAAGAATCACATGAGGTTATATGAATGATATTGTAGTTCATATGATTGAGTGCAAATAAATAAGAAAATGTTCATTGATGGGTGTAGAGTTAGAGGACTTTAAAGTGACAGGTTAATGCCCCCAACTTGGTTTATTATTTTAGGTTCTGATATGATAATGTTAGCCCCTAGGTGGAGGAAATCATGGGAACTCTAGAGTGACAGCTAGTATCTTCCCTGCCCAGCTGATCTTTAGAACTATTCAAACTTTAAATTAACCAATGTTCTTTATAGTATCTCTAGTAATGGGTAAAGAATATTATTATATTTGACACAACACAATTTGCATACTTCCAAAACATAATTCCTATACTTATTACTGATTCATGATAAGAAGAAAGATATTTTCATATTAAATACTTTTATTCTACAAAAACTTTAGTTATCTTTTTATTGTTTGGTTAAAATATCAAAAATACCAAAAAATATTTTAATTTTAAATTCTTACAAAAATCATTTTTAGTTTAAGTAATTATCTTTCTAAAAATAGAAAAACTTTCTAAAAGTGCACATTGCATAATCTTCTATGTGGGTTTGATTTTCAGGTCTTAATAAAAATGTCTTATATTACTTGATAACGATATGTATACTTTCGTAGTATCCCAATATAAATATATATAAATTAAAAAGTTAAATTCTTATTTTTCTTCAGAATCAAGTTTTTGGTTTTGTTGCAAAATAAAGAAATATAAGTGAAAATAACCTTCAGAACAATTGCTATACTGTGCATAACAATTAAGTATCCAAGGATCAAGTTTTTGGGGCCGTAGCCGGGGAATAAAATAAAGTAAATTTCTATTTTTACAAAGTCTTATTTAAAATTTAAATATTGTATCTTATTTTGATTGTATCTTATTTTAAATATTGTATCTTATTTTGTATGTTTTTATTTTATTTTATTTTATTTTATGTTGGTGTATGCGTAGTTTAGGTTATGAAGGACTAGAGCCCTACGATTTTGAATTAAAAAGAACTATTAGAAAAATTAGAAAAACCACAAAAAATAAAAATCTTGAAAAATCTAAAATAGTTATAGAAATGAAAAACCAAAATACTCAAAATGTTGAATTTCATCGAGAGTTTAAACCTTTAAGAAATTATTTCAACTCTACCGTAGATGAACTTCATTGTAGTATTCAAAAACCTACTGTAGCGGCTAATTCATTTGAGCTTAAATCTGCTATTATCCAATTGGTGTCAAATAATCAGTTTGGGGGATCGCCAACTGAAGATCCAAATTTACATCTTAGTATATTCTAGAATTATGTGCTACATTTAAATACGATGGTGTTTCAGATGATGGCATAAGACTTAGGTTATTTCCTTTTTCACTGAAAGATAAAGCTAAGATGTGGTTGAGTTCGTTAGCACCTGAATCTATTAGAACTGGGGGTGATTTAGCAAAAAAAATTCCTTGCTAAATATTTTCTCCTTGCTAAATATTTTCCACCGTATTTTCCACCGTAAAAAACTGCGGAGCTTAGAAATGATATTACATCTTTTAATCAGTTTGAAGGGGAATTTCTTTATGAAGCATGGAAACGATCTAAAGAACTCTTAAGAATGTGTCCACACCATGTTATACCAGATTGGTTAATAATTTAAACCTTTTATAATCGATTAACTAGTTCTCTTAGATCTACTATCGATGCCACTGCTGGTGGTTGGTTGATGTCAAAACTATTTCATGACGCTTATGCTTTAATTGAAGAGATGGCTACCAATAACTTTCAATGGCTTTCTGAGAGGGTGGATCCAAAGAAAATAGCCAATATACATGAAATATATACATTTACTATGTTAGCAAATCCAGTTGTTGTAATTTCAGGGAAGTTAGACCAATTTGGAATGAAATTTTCTTAACCAATTTCCATGATTGAAGAGAATTCATTAGGCTGAATGGTAGATTCTCAAACATCATTAGAAACTTTGAATGTCATAAATAATAAGCAAAATAACCCATATTCCAATTATTATAACCTAGGTTCGAAGAACCATCCCAACATTAACTGAAATAACAATTTGGGTGGTAATAATCAGCAATGGGGGAACAACCAAGTAAACCCATTGGGAAACTGGAACAACCAAGGGTGGAACAACTGGAACAACCAAGGGAATATTAATTATATATCTACTTATCCTCCAGGGATCAATAGTAATACACAATTTAAGGATAAGAAGTTGTTTATAGAAGAAATAGAGTTACAAATGGGTAATCAGCTACAAAGTCAAGGAGCTACAATTAGAAAAACAATTAGAAACAAGGAGCTACAATTAGAAAAATTGAGAATCAACTTGGGCAAATTGCAAGTTCATTAAGTAATAGATCCCAAGGAACACCTCTTAGTAATACTAAATCAAATCCAATAGACCAGAATAAAGAGCAAGTTAAAGTCGTACAACTTAGAAGTGAAAGAGAGTTGGAAGGTAGGGTTCAAAACGAGATTGAGGTGGAGAGAGATGAAATTGTAGAATCAAAAGAGGACACTCCGAAAGAGTTTGAAAGACCTATTTCTCTGCTGAAATTTGATTTAGAAAAATAATCACCTCTGTTTCCTTAGAGACTTCGACAATAGAAGTTGGATAAGAAATTTTTAAGGTTTTTTGAAATATTTAAGAAGCTTACAATAAATATTCCATTTGTTGAAGCCTTAGAACAAATGCCAAGCTATGTAAGGTTTATGAAGGATATTTATAACAGAAAAAGGAAGTTTGATGATAATGAGACTGTTGCAGTTAGTGAGGAGTGCAGTGCTATAATTCAGAATAAACTTTCTGAAAAGCTTAAAGATCTTGGTAGCGTTACAATTCCATGTGAAATAGGAGAGAGATTTTATGGGAAAGCTTTATGGGATTTAGGTGCAAGCATTAACCTTATGTCATTATCAATATTTAAAAGATTGGGATTAGAAGAAATAACCCCTACAACTGTAACTCTGCAGTTAGAAGATTGTTCAATAACCTATCCTAAAGGAGTTATAGAAGATGTCCTAGTGAAAGTGGATATATTTATCTCTCCTCTTGATTTCATTGTGCTAGATATAGAGGAAGATAAAGAGATACATATCATTTTGGGGAAACCTTTCCTAGAAACAGGCAGAACAATGATAGATTTGCAGAAAGGGAAATTAATAATGAGCGTTAATGATCAAACCGTTACTTTTAACATTTCAAAATCAATGAAATACCCTGCAAAAGATAAAGATGATGAATGCTATAGAATGGATGTTATAAAAGGAATTAGATCAATGTGTATACCTTTTTAAGGAAGATTCAAGTTATGTTCAAGAAATTTTTAAAATTTTTGACACGATAGACAAAGATTAATCATTTTGTCCATCGATTAAAAAACCTCCAAAACATGATTTTAAATTACTTCCTGAACATTTAAAATATGTTTCTTAGGAAATTCCTCTACTTTACTTATTATAGTTTCCTCAAAGTTAACAAAGGAAGAAGAACAAAAGCTGATGAAAATTCTGAAAAATCCTAAGAAAGCCATCAGATGGACAATTACTGATAATAAAGGAATCAATCCTTCAATTTATATGCATAGAATTAAACTGGAAGAAAACTGCAAACCCAGGGCTAATCTATAAAGGAGATTAAATCCTCTTATGAAAGAGGTTGTTAAGAAAAAAATTTTAAAGTGGTTAGATGCTGGAATTATCTACCCTACTTCAGATAGTGCATGGGTTAGTCCAATTCATTGTGTTCTTAAGAAAGGTGGAGTAACTATAACTGTGAATGAGTATAATGAGTTAATACCTGCAAGACAAGTTACGGGGTGACGAATATGCATTGATAATAGAAAATTAAATCTTACCACTAGGAAAGCTCATTTTCCACTACCCTTTCTAAATCAAATGTTGGATAGACTAGTTGGGCATAAATACTTTGGTTTTCTGGGTAGATATACCGATTATCACCACATTCAAATATCTCATGAGGATCAAGAGAAAATAACATTTACCAGTCCTTATGGTACCTTTGGTTTTAGAGGAATGCCCTTTGGTTTATGTAATGCCCCTACTACATTTTTAAAGATGTATGATGGCAATTTCTTATGATTTAATTGAAAAAGGGATTGAAGTCTTTATGGATGATTTTTCAGTGTTTGGAACTTCATTTGACTTATGTTTATAACATTTATCTAAAGTTCTTAAGCGCTGTGAAGAAACAAATTTAGTCCTTAACTGGAAAAAATGCCAATTTATGGTAGTAGGAGGAATTGTATTAGGTCATCAAATATCAAAAAAGGGTATGGAAGTAAATCCTGCTAAAATTCAAGTGATCGTTAATTTACCTTATCCAACAAATGTAAGGGAAATTAGGAGTTTTTTAGGACATGCTGGATTCTACAGGCGATATATTATGGACTTTTTAAAGATTGCTAAGCCTTTATGTCATTTACTAGAGAAAGATACAATTTTCAATTTTGATGAGGAATGCCTAAAAGCTTTTAAATTATTAAATGAAAAATTAGTCCCTGCATGAATTATAGTTTCACGAAATTGGTAAAAACCTTTAGAACTTATGTGTGATGTAAGTGATTATGCTATTGAAGTTGTTTTAGGATAAAGATATGATAAAATTTTCAAGATATTTACTATGCTAGGAAAAATCTTATTGAAACTCAAATTAATTGTACAATAACTGAAAAAGAGTTATTAGCAATAGTATATGCCTATGATAAATTTATATCATATTTGATTGGAACTCATTGTGTAGTGCATATAGAACATTTTGCTATTAAGTACTTAATGAAAAAGAAGAATATTAAATTGAGACTTATAAGATGGATTCTTCTTTTATAAGAATTTGATTTTGAAATAGTAGGTTGGAAGGGAACTAAAAATCAAATTACTGATCATTTGTCCAAGCTTGAATTAGAAAAACCACTCTATTTTGAAAAATAAATTAATGAACATTTTCCAGATGAAAAATTGTTCACTGTAAATGAGTGGTGTGTTTCGTGGTATGCCGACATTGTGAACTATATTGTTAATGATCTTAAACCCTATGGAATGACATACCAAAAAATGAGGAAATTTTTTTCTGAAGCTAAAACTTATTTTTGGGATGACCCATATTTATATAAACAAGGAAAGGATATGATCATTCGAATATGTTTACCATTAGAAGAAACTTATGAAAATATCCAAAAGTATCATAATTTTGATTTTGGGGGACATTTTGGTGTTGATAAAACAGAATACAAAATTCTACAATCTAGATTTTATTGGCCTATAATTTTTAGAGATTTTAATGCTTATATCAAAACTTGTGATAGATGTCAAAGAGTAGGCAATGTTTCTAGAAGAAATTAGATGCCCCTCAATTATATGCTAGAAGTTGAAATATTTGATGTTTGGGGATTAGATTTCATGGGACCATTTAAACCATCTTTTGTAAATTTATATGTTCTATTAGCAGGGAACTACGTATCCAAATAAATAGAAGTTGTTGCTTCACCTTGATGTAATGCTCAAAGTCTTGCAAAATTTTTGAAAACGAAGATATTTTATAGATTTGGGATGCCGAGAGTTATCATTACTAATGGGGGAAGTCATTTCAAAAATGCCTTTTTGGAGAAGATATTAAAGAAATATCATATAAATCATAAGATTGCTTGCTTATCATCCTAAGACAGGGGGTTTGGTTGAATTATCCAATCAAGAAATTTAAAGAATTCTGAAAAAATCTATGAATCAATTAAAAATGGATTGGTTAGTCAAACTTGACTATGCTTTGTGGGTTTATAGGACTTCATATAGAACTCCTATAAGAATGTCCCCATGTATGCTAATATTTGGGAAAGCTTGTCACTCACCAGTTGAACTTGAGCTTACAACATATTGGGCTATTAAAAAGTTTAATTTTAATTTAAAAGATTATGGTGAGAAAAGATTGTTACAATTAAATGAGCTTGAAGAGATAAGGAATGAATCTTACGAGAGTGCTAAGATTTATAAAGAAAAGATGAAAATGTGGCATGATCAAAAGATTCTTATTAAAAATTTTTAGCCAGGGCAACAAGTTCTGCTATATAATGCAAGATTAAGATTATTTCTAGGCAAACATAAGTCCAGGTGGATTGACCCATTTGTTGTGAAAAAAAGTTTATCATTATGGAGCTATGGATATTAAAGATCCTAATTCTTAGAAAATTTTTAAAGTGAATGGACACAGACTGTAAACTTATTACATAGGGGATCACCATAAATAAAATGATAGAATGATGTTGGGTCAACCAGAATGAGCACAAGTTACGTCGGGCTGATGATGTAAAATCAAGCGCTATGTGGGAGGCAACCCATAGTTATTAGTGTGTTTCTGTTTTGATTATTTTTTTTAGTATGATTAAGAAATTTGTGGTAGTATTTTTTAGTTTATGATGTGATAGAAAAGATTTTTAGACTTTATTTAGTTACCTAGACATGTTAGAATAAGAATTTGGATGTTAAGTTGACTAGTACAAAAATGTGCACTGGCGCTTAAGCGCCAGCACCGTCGCTTAAGCATGGCAGTTTAATCACATGTGCAAATTTTGATTTTTATAAGGAATAACTGCAATTTAGTTGGAATAAACGTTTCATGGCAGTTTCTAGTCGTGCCTAGAAGTTATGAGGGGGAATTAGGCTTATAAATAGAAAGGGTTTGTGAAGGAATTTCACCCCGGATTCACCCCGGATTATTTTTAGCCCCCGGATTATTTTTAGCCCTAAAATTCTAAGGAAGAGAGAGATTTAGAGAAAATGTCATCATGGGAGATGGATTTGAAGAAAAAGGAAGATGCCATGAAGAAGAAGTTCATTAGTCAAAGTGCACAGGAAATGTATAACGGTTTCTTAGTCGTTAGTATTTAAGAAATATCGGAGAAGAGCAACAAGATGGAGAATACTACATCTATATTAGAAACTAAGGTGCTTAAATTGCATGCTCATCTAGAACATTTTGGATGAAAGTTGTCGCGAGTATTGATCTTGAATGTTGGAAGAAGTTGTGATGATTAAAATCCATGTACCTCATTTACTTCTTGATTTGGCCAATCCAGATGTTAAAATTTGTTGTGAGAACATGTAAGAACCAGGCTGGTCTTGTCTCAGTCATCAATTGGAAAGAATCACATGAGGTTGTATGAATGAGAATGTAGTTCATATGATTGAGTGCAAATAAATAAATAAGTAAATATTCATTGATGAGTTAGAGGACTTTAAAGTGTAAAGTGTCAGGTTAAAGTTCCCAACTTGGTTTATTATTTTAGGTTCTGATACGAGAATGTTAACCCCCAAGTGGAGCGAATTGAGGGAACCCTAGAGTGAGAGCAGGTATCATTTCCTGCCTAGCCGGCCTTCAGAACTATTTAAACTTTAAATCAGCCAATGTTCATTATAGCATCTCTAGTAAGGGTAAAAAATATTATTGCTCCTATTTGGCACAACACAATTTGCATACTTCCACAAAAAAATTCCTATACTTATTACTAATTCATGACAAGAAGGATATTTTCATATTAAATACTTTTCTTCTACAAAAACTTTAGTTATCTTTTTAGTATTTCGTTAAAATATCAAAGATAACAAAAATATTTTAATTTTAAATTTCTACAAAAATGGTTTTTAGTTTAAGTAATTATCTTTTTAAAATAGGAAAAAACTTTCTAGTAATCAAAAAGTCCTATATTACTTGATAACGACACATATACTTGCGTAGTATCCTAATATAAATATATATAAATTAAAAAGTTAAATTCTTATTTTTCTTCATAATTAAGTTTTTGGTTTTCTTTCAAAATAAGGAGATATAAGTGAAAAATGTCATCAGAACTATTGTTATACATTGCCTAATCATTAAGTATCTAAGGATCAGATACCGACTCTCACTCTAGAGCTCCCACTTCTCCCTGACTTAAAGGCTAACCATCTTGCATTAGTTTCCAATCAAATCGACCAATTTTGGGATTTTAATATGTCATCTTAAAATCTCCAATCATGCATCTAACAAAGTATTTTTCTGTATTTATTTGCACTCAAACACCATTGATTACATTCTCACCCATGGAATTGAATGTGACTCTCACCATGTTGTAGAAATCATAGCCCTTTTGGTTCATATTTTATCAACACATTTTAGCATTTCAATTAGCTAGGTGGAAAAGTAAATGAAGGTCGGAGTTTAAATCATCACAAATTTTTTACATTTAAAACTGTACAAAATAAAATTAATTCTTCACAAAATCATATCTCAGAGTAGGGAGAAGGATGAAGAAGACTACTCAAAATTCATGAGAATGAGATAACAAAACATGAATTTCATATATAGAAATAAGTTTACAAAATAAAGAAATAAAAAACACAACTTATCTCACACTCCTTCCCAAGCAAATCCTAGAAGTTCTCTTCAAGTACATTCCCTCTTTACAAGCACTCTCAATTCTCTCTTAGAAATGTAATGAAGAAGAAATCTCTCACTTTCCCTATCCAAGTCCCTTACTCTCTCTCATGCCACCACCAAATTCCATCTCTCTCTCTCTCCCCTCTCTCTTCTCTCTATCCTTAGACTCCTCCTTTTAATTAGTGCCTTCCTGCTCTCATAAAGAACTCAAAATTCCCTCCCAAATTCTCTCCAAAATTGACAACTTTTTGAATCCCAAAAGACACATCAATTCATTCAAGAGACATATCCCTTCATTTAAGAGCCTTCCAAAGTGTCTAAATGCATTGAATCACTCCATAAGGCCTTTGAAACATTTAAAGCCTTCAAAATCCCCACAAAATTTGTCTCAAACTGCCTTAATCCATCAAATATCATTTCTGGTGCTTCAGGCGCCAAATCTGATACTTCAGGCATCGAATCTGGCACTTCAAGCGCCATGTTACTTTTGAACCAAAGTCCATGTTGTTTTGAGTTCTGGCGCTTCAGGAGCCAATTCTGCTGGTTCAAGCTCCTCATATCTATATAATGGCACCTCGGGCACTAGTTCTGGTGCTTTAGGTACCAACATTCTGTAAGGTGGCGCCACTGGCACCACTTATGGCACCTTAAGCACCAGTTCTAGCGCCTCAGTCACCAGAATCAAAAAGCTCTCTATTTTGGCTCCAATATTTCTCTTTTTGCTACTTTTGCTCCAAATTCCTATGTTGTTATACCTGTAAGAAAGACATGAAAATACCCTTCTGTAAAGTGCGATATCACTAAAAATAAGCATAAAATCTATACTTAAAATAACTGCAATAAAGATATGAAAATACCCTTCTTTAAAGTGCAATATCACCAAAAATAATGCAATATCACCCAATATCACCAAAAATAATCATAAAATGTATACTTAAAATAACACATTATTTTTGTGTATCACCCCCCATATGGTTAAAGCACCACCATTTAGTCAATTTGATCATCTTGGCTAATCCAGTAACCTATTACTAATACATTAACCATAAAGTCAACCAACACCACATGAACAATCTTCTTGCAAAGTGGGTTGAAATAATTAACATTATAAGTTTGACCTAATTAAATACTTAATTATGTCACTAAACCACCTCATGAAATATTTTAGCCCAAGGATTACATTTGGAAACCAACCCTATTATTGGAAGCCCAAGCCCAAAATATCCTTTACCTCTGACTCTTGAGTCACCTACAACACAAAAAATCCCTTCATAGAATAAATAATCCGTAGCCTTTATTTTTTACCAAAGACCAAAAGCCATCACGAGGAAGGGATAATTGTCTCCTCATATGGTATCCACTTCACCCTCTTTGAATCAGCTTGGAATGGCCAAGCCAACTCAACTATGGGTTCCTTATGCACCTCCTCACCCCTCTAATGGGAAGAAACCATTCCATAGTGGCCATTTTCACCATAGTTGAAGCCATCATGAGCTTATCATGGGAAGAAATGAAGATCTTATCTACATCTGGTTTTGAGTCATTTCAGCCATCATGAGCCAACTTCTTCTTTCTTCAATTGAGATCAAGCCTGTCCATTGCTTCTCTGTGTCTATAAGAAGCCATAAGCACATGCTTACACTAAGGAGAACCTAGATAGAGTCCACAAAACCTGTGACCTTAAACAACAAAGATACTCCCCATCTCCAAACCAACCAATTCCCCATTCACTTAGCTTCTGTAACCTATCACAGAACCTATCACAGAGCCCCATTTTTTACCTAAAAATTAAGACATTTTTAAGTTTAACATAAAATTCTCCAAAACTCCAATTCAATCATCCTAAAAGCTTCCCTGAGCTCCATGAAGAAGTTCCCGATTGAACTTAAGCCACCCGAGGCCTTCAACCTATCCCAATCCAAAACCATGACTCCATTTCAACAAGAACATATACAAACTAGATTTAATCTCAAATTTGACCAAGAGTGAGCTTTGCAAGGACCAAGCAAATGATTTCATCAAACCCAACTGAGGCCACACACCTTATGACCAAATATGTTTCGCAAACCCTAATTTTAGGCAAGAGTTTTGACCTTTTTGAAAGAAATGGTAAAATCAACTTAAACTCACAATATAGATTTATTCTCCTAAACATGATGAAGCTTTAGGAACAAAAATCTTGAAGTTTAGGTTAAGATTTGAGGAGATCTTGTACCATAAACATGAACGGTTGTTGGTCAATTGTCCCACGATGAGGATGAACCGATACTGTCCATTTTTGTGTATTGAAAATGGATGGTCGAGATTAAATCAGACCGCAGAAATTTCCCTGCAAAAGACTTAAATCGCGTGCCACGTGGCTGCCCACATGTAAAGCCCCATGAATTAACTTTCACCATGTGGAGTTTTGAAGACTCCCATGACTGCGTGGCGCTGTGTGGATTATATAGAAAATTCTTATTTTTCTATTTCATTAAGTCCAGAAAAATATTAAAACATTCAAAAAATCATAACTTGACATAGAAAAATCTTAAAAATATGACAAAAATACCACTGAACTTAGGATGATAAGGAGATAATATTAAAAATGAATTTTGAAACTAATAAATTATATTTAATTTTTACTTAGTTATTTACTTTTTGATCTAATTTATATATTTAAAATTAATTCTAAATCCAAAAATTACAAAATTTTCAAAGATTAATCATCTCAACCTTAGAGATATTCCTTGATTACTCCAAGGTCAGTAAAAATCTCCAAAACAAAATTTACCAATTTTCATTTAATTTTTTTAATTATTTTTAAAAATAATTATAAATAATCAAAAAATTGAAATTTAATTTTGAATTTAGTTGGAAACTTAAGGAAATGAATTCAAACCCCAAATTGACAGTTTATAGCATTTGAAAATTTTAAAATGATAACTTAGATATTTAGGGTAAAATTTGTAAATTTTAAAATTTACAACCCAAAAAATTTCATCCTTTACTTTATATGGTTATTAGGATTAATCTAATCCTATTCTCTAGGCTTAATTCACTTTAGACCTAAAAAAAATCTTTTACATTAGGCTTAAATGACCTTTAAACCATAAATAGGTGTAACCCTAATTAAACCTAATTATCCTTTAAACCATACTTACATCAGGCTTAACAGACCATTAAACCTTAATTAAGTTTAACCCTAATTGGACTTAATTAAACATTAAGCCTTACTTATATTAGGCTTAAAGCAACCTAAACCCTATTTAGTCTAACCATAATTAAACTTAATTAAACATTAAGCCTTACTTACATTTCATTTAAACTAATCTAAATTTTGATTAATTCTAACTCTAATTAGATTTAATTAATCATTAAACCTTAGTTACATTAGGCTTAATTAACCTTAAAATTTAATTAATTTTAATGAAAATTAGATTTAATTATCGCTTAAGCCTTACCTAAATTAGGTTTAATCCATCTGAAACCTTAATTAAGTCTAACTTAAATTAGACTTAATTATCCCTTAAGCCTCAAATAAATTTGGCTTAATCCATCTTGAACCTTAATTTTGCCTAATCTAAATTAGAATAAATTATTCGTTAAGCCTTACTCAATTCATTCTTAATCTATCATAAACCTTAATTAAGTCTAATCAAATTAGACATAATTATCCATTAAGCCTTAAATAAATAAGGCTTAATCTATGCTAAACTCTAAACTTTAGGTTCAACCCAAATTGAATGTATATTAACCTAAGCTTAGATTCAACTCAAATTGAATCTAAATCAACCTAAACCTTAAATTCAATCCAAATTGATCCTAAGTTAACCTAAACCTTAGGTTCAACCCAAATTGAACCTAAGTCAACCTAGGCGTTAGGTTCAACCCAAATTGAACCAAAGTCAAGCTAAACCTTAGGTTCAACCCAAATTGAACCAAAGGCAACATAAACCTTAGGTTCAACCTAAATTGAACCAAAGTCAACCTAAACCATAGATTCAACCTAAAATGAACCTAAGTGAACTTAAACCTTAGGTTCAACTCCAATTGAACCTAAGTCAACCTAAACCATAAATTCAACCCAAATTTAACCTAAGTTAACCTAAACCTTAGGTTGAATCCAAATTGAACCTAAGACAACCTAAACCATTCCATACCATATGTTCAAGTTAAATTGAGCCTAAACCATTCCATAACTTAAGTTCTACCTAAATTGAACCTCCTTCAAAATTTTAGGTTCTACCCAAATTGAATCTAAATCTTAAGTCCAATCCATATTAGACTTATATAAACCTCTCTTAGGTTCTGCCTACATTAAACCAAAACCTTAAGTCTAATTTATATTAGGCTTAATTAAATTCTTTAGGTCTAACCAACATCAGATCTAAGACAAATCACTTAATTCCTTTTAAGTTCAATCTTAAAATGAATTTATAATTGATGATTCAAATTCACATATAAATTTGACTTACTAATCAACTAACATAAATAAAGTAAAATTCATGACAAAATGTAAATGACATAATTACCACCCAAAAAGACATAAAAACTTATATTAAACTAAAAAATGCATCTAGGTTTGAGAAGATATTTTATCGTACGTAACCCATTGTTTTCAACAAAAAAATCATCCAGTCATTTGTGGCTAATCAAACTGCACATAAGGGTCATCCCAAACAA
The DNA here is from genome assembly GCF_001263595.1 of Phalaenopsis equestris. Lineage (NCBI taxonomy): Eukaryota > Viridiplantae > Streptophyta > Magnoliopsida > Asparagales > Orchidaceae > Phalaenopsis > Phalaenopsis equestris. Next base: position 136,562 of record NW_018219362.1, on the reverse strand, counting down.
AAATAAATAACAAAATAACAAAAATTCAATGGGTTAATAAATTGTAAACTGATACACCAAAATAATATATTGTTTTAAGTACTTTTTTATGCTTTTGTTTCCTGATATTGCGCTTTAAAGAATTTTGTTTTCATGTTTTTGTTGCAGGTATATTATTTTTAAGAATTTGGAGCAAAAATGGTAAAAAGGACAAAATTTTGAGCTAAAACAGCAAATTTTGGGATTCTGGCTCGTGATGCACCATATTGTCACATGATGCGCCAAAATTCAGAGAAGTGGCATAAGATGCACTAGATTGGCACATGATGCACCAAGGATGACTTTTCAAAATTAAGGTGGTTCAAGAAAAATTTTGCGTGAATTTTTAGAGGGACACATGTTCTATACACCTCTTGGAGTGATTCAATGCATCTTGACACTTTGGAAGTTTCTTATAAGAAGAGATATGACTCTTGGATCAAATGACACATCTTTGAATTCAAAAGAGTTGACTTTTAGAGGGAATTTTGCATTCTTTTCCAGAGGAAGCAACCCAAAATAAAATAAGAAGACTTGAAGAGCTGAAGTGGTTGGCGTGAGAGAGAGAAAGGGTCTTCAGTTATAGATAGAGAGAGAAGAGGAGATTTTCTTCTAAGGTTGTAATAGGAGAGGGAAGGTGAGAGATTTCTTCTTCATTACACTTCTAAGAGAGAATTTGGGGTGATTGTAAAGAGAGAAAAGATTGGAGAGAACTTCTAGTATTTTCTTAGGAAGGATTGAGAAAAAAGTTGTGTTTTTATTTCTTTAGTTTTGTAAAGTTATTTTTATATATGAAATCTCTATTTTATCGTATCCTTCTCATGAATTCTAAGTAGTCTTTTTTATTGATTGCTCTACTTTGAGATATGATTTTTTGAAGAATAGATTTTATTTTCCACTGCGATAAGTAATTAAAATTTTTGATGATTTGAACTCTGATCTTCATTTGTTTTTTGATCTGGCCATATGAAATGTTAAAATTTTGAGAGACATATGATCTTAAATTAAATATGATTTCTAAAACCTAAGGAGAATCACATTTGATTTCATGCGAGATTATTTCATCCATGTGATTGGGTGCAAAAAATAGGGAAATATACTTTGTTGCATGCTGAATTGGAGATTTTAATGTGACAGAATAAAATCCCTAATATAGCCCAGTTGATTGGAAACTAATGCGAGATTGTTAGCCCTCAGAGGAGGGAGTAGTAAGAGTGAGAGGAGGGAGTAGAAAGAGCTATAAAGTGGCAGCCGATATTCTCCCAGCCTAACCACAAAATTAGGGGAAAAACTGTGCTCAGTCAATGTTCTTTATAGCACTCAAAACAGGGTAAGGAATACGATTGCTCCTATTTGGCACAAAATAGTTTTTTATATATTTTTTCAAATGATTTCAATTTTTTCATTCCATATAATCATTATAAATTTGAAATTTCCCTCACAACAAAAACTTTGTTTAATTTTTGTCATTTTAGTAATTTTACTTTTGAAAGTTTAGTATTTAGTTTAGTTTAACTTCTGTAGTCTTACATCTACATTTTCATTAGCATTCACTTGAGAAGTTAATTTTCAAACTTTGCACTTTACTTTTACTTTTATTTTTGTTTTTGTTATGAAATAATTTTCATAATTTACTTTAGGATTTTTCAACATCCCTGCATCATCAATATCTAGGACTTCATTAGAGCCATGTATTACTGGAGCGATACGTATACTTTTGTTGATATGAAAGGGGATTTGACAGTTAAAAAGAGTTTTAAAAGATAAATTATTAATGTAAAGAGTATTTTTGTTGGGATTATATTGCATATTTATCACATATCTCTCGTGTGTAATTTTTTAGTTTTGAAAAGTATTTGCAAATTTGGCACACTAAATTGGCCTGCATCATGTTTTTGGAGCCGTTGTTGGGGAAGTAACAAAAAATATTAGTATTTTTATTTTATTTTCTTTCAAAAAAACGAAAAAAGAGCGTTTGTAGTTTACTTTGAACATTTGCTTTTTTATGTGTGTTTGCTTGTCTTTAATTATCTGCTTTATTTTATTTATGTGTAGTCTAAGATCTGAAAATTTAGTACCTTATGATTCTGAGTTAGAAAGAACTGTTAAAAAAATTTGAAAACATCAAAAAGGGAAAGATCATTTTAGCAAAATGGCTTGCAATTTAAATAATGATGAAAATGAAAACAAACATCATCAGAGACCTTTAAGAGATTATGATAATCCTACAGCAGTTGAAATTCATTTTAATATTCAAAACCCTACTATAGATGCCAATTCATTTGAGCTTAAACCTAATATTATCCAAATGGTTCAAAACAAGCAGTTTGAGGGAGCACCTATTGAAGATCCTAATTTACATCTTACTAGTTTTCTAGAATTGTATGCTACATTTAAATGTGATGGGTTATCAAGTGATGCTGTCACGCTTAGTCTTTTTCCTTTTTTACTAAGGGATAAAGCTAAGATGTGGTTAAACTCATCAGCACCTGGATCGTTCAAAACATGAGGAGAGTTATCATAAAAATTCTTATCTAAATATTTATCACATTCAAAAACTACTAAGCTTAGAAATGATATCACATCTTTTTATCAGTTTGAAAGGGAATCAAATTATGAAACCTGAGCAAGATTTAAAAATCTCATTAGAAAGTGTCCACACCACGCAAACCTAGATTGGTCAATAATTTAAACTTCTTATAATGGGTTGGTTGGATCTCTTAGATCAATAACCGACGCCACTGCTGGTGGATCATTATTGTTAAAATCATTTAGATGAAGCGTATGAAGCATATTCGTTGATGAAGCATATTCGTTAATTGAAGAGATGGCTACAAATAATTTTCAATGGCCCTCTGAAAGGGTAAATCTAAAAAGATTAGTTAGTACTCATAATTCTGATGTTATATTTGTCATAGCTGCCCAAATAGTTGTTATATCAAAGATGATAGATCAAAATATAATGAACTATTCTCAGGTAGTACTTGTTCTTGAAGAAAACCAATTTGGACAAATGATAGAATCTCAACCTTCTTATGAGAATTTAAATGCAATAAACAATCATTCTAACAACCCTTATGTCAATTATTGTAACCCTGGTTAGAAGAGTCTTCTGAAATTTATTTGGAGTAACAATAATTCTAATGCTACAAATCTGCAATGGGGAAACAACACTGTTGTGAACCCATTGGGAAACTCCAACAATCAAGGGAATCCAACTTATAAACCATATTATCTCTAGGATTTAATAATTTGCAGAGTAAGGAGAAAAAGTTATCAATGGAGGAATTGATATTGCAAATGGGTAGTCACTTATCAAGTCAAGGAGCTACTATCAGAAATACAGAAATCAATTGGGATATATTGCTAGTGCACTTAGCAATAGACCTCCAAGAAGATTGCTTAAGAATGTTTAAGTAAATCTTAATGATCAGAACAAAAAGAAAATTAAAGTTATTCAAGTGAGAAGTGGAAAAGAATTAGAAAATAGAGTTCAACAAGAAGTTGAAGTTGAAAAAGATGCGGTGGAAAATGAAAAATCTGGTGAAGATTTTCATTTTGAAGTAGAAAATCCTATTAAACCAATGAAAATCTCTACTGAAAGGCCACTACCTCCTTTTCCTAAAAGGTTGAAGAAGAAAAATAGAGATAATCAAATTTCAAAATTCTTAAAAATTTTAAGGAGATTAATGATAAACATTCCATTTATTGAGGCTTTAGAACGAATGTCAAGCTATGTGAAGTTCCTAAAGGATATTCTTAATAAAAAAAGTAAGTTTGTAGATAATGAGTCTGTTGCACTGAGTGAAGAGTGTAGCACTAAAATTCAGATTCTTGAAAAACTTAAAAATCTTGGAAGTTATACAATTCCTTGTGCTATTGGCAAAAAAATTTATGGAAAAGCTATATGTGATTTTGGAGCCTGTATTAATCTTATGTCGTTATCAATTTTCAAAAGGTTGAGCTTAGGAGATATTTTACCTACAACTATAACTCTTCAGTTAGCTAAGTTAGCTAATCGTTCGATTACCTACCTATCCTAAAGGACTTATAGAAGATGTTTCGGTAAAAGTCAATAAATTTATTTTTCCTGTAGACTTTATTGTATTAGATATGGAGGAATATACAGAAATTCCTATCAGTTTAAGAAGACCATTCCTAGCCACTAGAAGAGATTTAATAAATGTGTAGAAAAGAGAACTAACTATGAGAGTTAGTGATCCAAAGGTTACATTTAATATAGCGAAATCAATGAGATACCCTGCAAAAGAGTAAGAGATTGAATGCTTCAGAATGGATATTAATGATTATTTAAGCGATGAATATTTCAAGAATACTTTTGAAAGTGAATTTGAAAAGGAATATATGAATATCAAGATGAAGATAAAATTTAAGATGAATCTATGGAAATGAGTAAAGAGGATATGGATTTTGTTTAAGAAAGATTTGAAATGATATATCCTATAGAAGGTAACAAGAATTTGATACCATTTATTGAGAAACCTCCTAAATTATAACTAAAAACACTTCCTACACATTTGAAGTATGAATTTTTAGGAGATTTACCTAAATTTCCTATTATAGTTTCCTCAAAAATAACTGACAGGCACAAAGACTAGTTGTTGAAAACTTTAAAAAGATATAAGAAAGACTTTGGATGGACATTAGCTGATATTAAAGGAATCGATCCTTCAATTTGTAAGCATAGAATTTTATTAGAAAAGCAACATAAACCAAAAGCTGATCCTCAAAAGAGATTAAATCATATGATGAAAGAAGTTGTAAAGAAAGAAATTTTAAAATGGTTGCATGTTAGAATAATATATCCTATTTCACACAGTGCTTGGGTTAGTCCTTATCACTGTGTTCCAAAGAAATGAGGTGTGACTGCAGTGACAAATGAGCATACTGAATTAATATCAACAAGACAAATCACTGATTGGCGAATCTGCATAGATTATAGAAATATAAATTTTTCCACCAGAAAGGATCATCTTTCTTTACCCTTTTTGGACCAGATGTTGGGTAGATTTGGTGGCCATAAATATTTTTCTTTTCTAGATGGATATATTAGTTATCATCATATACCTTTCACTCCAAAAGATCAAGGTAAAACAACATTTACTAATCCTTATGGAACTTTTACTTTTCGGTGAATGACTTTTGTATTATGTAATGCACCTGTATCATTTCAAAGATGTATGATGTTAATTTTAAGTGATTTGATTAAAAATGGGATAGAAGCCTTTATGAATGACTTTTCAATATTTGGAACATCATTCAAAATATGTCTCAATATTTTAGAAAAAGTTTTGAAGCATCGTGAAAAGACTAATCAGGTATTAAACTAGGAAAAAAATCAATTTTATGGTTGGAGGAAAAATTATGCTTGGGAATAAAATTTCAGAAAATAACATGGAAGTAGATACTTCAAAAAATATAGGTTATATTGAACCTACCTCCACCTACCACAGTAAGAGGAGTTATGAGCTTTTGAAGACATGCTAGATTTTACAGAAGATAGATTAAAGATTTTTCAAAAGTTACTAAACCTTTATGCCAACTTCTGGAAAAAAGATATAAAATTTGACTTTAATCAAGCATTCCTTAAAGCCTTTGAAACATTAAAGGAAAAATTGATCACTGCTCCTATAATTGTTTCACCTGATTAGGAGAAACCTTCTAAATTAATGTGTGATGCTAGTGATTATGCAATTGGAGTTGTTTTAGGTCAAAGATATGATAAAATTCTTAAAGTTATATACAATGCTAGTAAAACTCTTAATGATGCTCAAATTAATTACACTGCCATTGAAAGAGAGTTATTAGCTATTGTGCATGCTTTTGATAAGCTTACATCATATCTGATTGAAGTTAAATGTGTTCAACATACTGACCATTCGACTATTCAATATTTAATGCAAAAGAAGGAAGCTAAACCCAGATTAATTAGATGGGTGCTTTTGATGCAAGATTTTGATTTGGTAGTAATTGATAGGAAAGGGATTGATAATCAAATTGTTGATCATTTGTTTAGGCTAGAATAAAAAGAAATAGTTGGTTTAGAAAAAGAGATTAGTGAAACAATTTTATTATTAACAACTTTATGCTGTAAAAGGATGGAAAATACCTTGGTATGCTGATATTGTAAATTATATTGTTAGTGGTATTTTACCACATGGATTAACAAAACAGCAGGAAAAGAAATTCATTCATGATGTAAAATCTTATTTTTGCGATGATCCTTATTTATATACGCAATGTAAAGATTTAATGATGAGACGGTGTGTGCCTATAAAGAAATTCATGAAATTATTCCAAAATGTCATGATTTTAAATTTGGAGGATATTTTGGGAATGATAGAACTATTCATAAAATTCTACAATCTGGATTTTATTGGCATACTCTATTTAGACATGCTAATATATATATATATATATCAAAACATGTGATTGGTGTCAGGAGTATGTAATATTTCAAGAAGAAATGAAATGCCTCTAAATTTTAATTTGGAAATTGAAATTTTTGATGCATGGGGATTGGATTTTATGGGACCATTTATACCTTCATTCGGAAGTATATACATATTGATTGTAGTGGTTTAAGTCTCAAATTGGATTGAGGCAATCACTTTACCTTGATGTGATGCTCGAAGCATTTCAAAATTTTTGATAAAAAATATTTTTACAAGATATGGAATGGTGAGAGTAGTCATTACAAAGGAGGATCTAATTTTAGGAAGGATCTATAGTCATTACAAAGGAGGATCTAATTTTAGGAATGCAACAGTTGCAAGATTGGTGGAAAAATATAATAGAATGCATAAAATTGTAACTGCTTATCATTCCTAATCTAGTGGTTTAGCAGAAGTATCTAATCATGAAATTAAGAGATTTTTGGAAAAGAGTATTAGTCCTTAGAAAAAGAATTGGTCTACTAGATTGGATATTGCATTTTGGGCATACATGACAGCCTATAAGACACTTATAGGAATGTCTCCATATAGATTAATTTTTTGGAAGACTTGTCGCTTGTCATTTGAATTGGAGCATAAAGCTTATTGGGCAATAAAAGAAATCAATTTCAATTTGAAAAACCCTGGCGAGAAAAGATTATTGCAATTGAATGAGCTTAAAAAAATTTGAAATGAATCTTACGATAATGTGAGGATTTATAAGGAAAAAGATGAAAGAATAGCATAATCAGAAGATAATAAAAAGAGAATTTGAATATGGACAGGAGGTTTTATTATTTAATTCAAGATTGAAATTATTTCCAGAAAAACTGATGTCTAGGTGGAAAGGGCCATTTAGAATTATAAAAGTCTATCCCTGTGGGGCAGCTAATATTGAAGATCCCAGGAATGGAAGAATATTTAAAGTGAATGGGCATGGATTAAAATCATATTTTGATGGTCAAAGACCAGCTTTTAAAGAGACTGTAATATTGGGTCACCTAGAATAAGACTGGGAATGTCGGGCTGACGACATTAAACCAAGTACTTTGTGGGAGGCAAACTATAGGTATTATTGTTAGTTTGTTTTGTTTTTAATATTTTACAAATATTTATGTTTATATCTTCATGTAGTCTGTGTATTTGATAAAAAATTTATAAACATCCTTATTTGCCTAATTTTATAGAAAAATTGAGAATTTAGTGGATTGAAATCGAAATGGAAAAAATTTTGGAACTGGCGCATGATGTGCCACTTTCCAGAGAGCTGACGCATGATGCACCAGATTGGCACATGATGCACCGCGGGTCCAAAAATATTTAAAGCATGTCAAATGGCAATTTTTGTGGTTTTTGGCTATTTCTTCTCCATAAAGCTCCTAAAAATTGACTCCAAACCATATGATAGGGGGGGAAATAAGGGAAGATTCACCACTTTTCAAATCTATGGCTTCCCACTCTAAAAACTCCGGTAGATTTGGAATTTTCAACTAGAGAAATTTCATCAATTTTGATTTGCAAAAGTTACATTATCAAGTGCCATGAAGAAGAGGCTTATTAAAGAAAGGGGATTTGTGAATCGAGGATTCAACACGTCGAACACTCGAGTAGAAGAGACTTACGTGAAGGGGTGTTGGGAAGGGCTTTGCTACATTGCTGCCACTGTTGTTATTCCTGTAGTAAGAGAATTTTAGGTAAATCTTTAAGGGATCAACCAAGTAATGATTTACGTGTGAGAAAGTTTTGTGCAATTTACTCTTTTAAGAATAAATGAGATGTTTATGATTGAGAATGTTTCTATCTGCCATTATGCAAATTTTACCCCTGTAAGAGATAATATGAATGAACTCTACTGCTACCTTATGGATGAAGATGCAATTTGGGAGGCCAGAGATGATGGACATGTAAGTTTTTCATCATCATTGTTAAATTGTATTTTAAAAGCCTAACACTTCCGTATTGCATCAAAATTACTACCTACCATTAAAATAGTAAAGTAACTAAGGAGAGTGCCATTTTGAATTATTGCATTCAAATTGAAAAACCTTTTGATGTTGGTGTTATTATTTTGAAATCAATTTTTGGTTTGATTGTGAATGATCTACAATCGGATTGGGACATCCATCCATAATTTTTCTACTATGCAGTCAATCGCAAATACCTTTTAAAAGTTGGGAAAAAGTGCTACTTCATTAGAAGTCGATGGATCCGGAAGTCTATTACAACTGTATTAGAATAGGAGATGAAAATAATATAAATTTACTGATGGATTAAGGATCTTAGAATTCATCGCCTATTCAGCCCTACTACAACTTGAGTGCACTTTTAAAGAAGATCAAGAAGATAGAGAAAAATGTGCAGAATCTCAGGCACGTGATTGGAAATATTACTGAAATGCTATATCATCTAGATTGGAGACTAAAGAAACATTTTGAACATATAGGACGTATCAAAGATGGATTGGTACGTATGTTCAAGAAGCATGCTTCAATTGAGGAGGAAAATTCAACTCATGAATTTCCATTTCGACCCTTCTACAACCTGTGGGTGCACTACCAATCTATGGGAGATATCCATGAGAAAAATAGTGAAGAAGATTTTTGAACTTAATTTATGCAAGAAATGTTTTCTTTTGTTATGTTTCTTTTAGTTTGTTAGGTTGGATTGCATTTCCCTTTTAATGAACACTATCTATGTTTATGTCTCAATTTTGATGTCTAGATTTCAGCGTTAGGATGTTAGTTTTCTTTAGAACACTAAATTTGATGTTTGTTGTTTAGAAAATGTTAGTTTGTAAAGCGTGGATTTTACATATAAATGTGAGTTTTGTGTTATTGTGATGTTTATATATAATCAGAAAGGTTTATTTGAGTCAAATAGAGGTTGATGTAAAGCGATATGGAGCTGATTTCCACAAAAACTGAAATCTGGTAAATTTGAGCTCTAGCTCATGATGCTCCAGATTGTCGTTTGATGTGAAAATTTATAGAGCCTTGGCACATGATGCGCCAAAAGGTTGAAAATGCCTTATTGCCTAAGAAATTATGAGATCACACGGAAAAACTCCATTTTCGCTTCTTGGGTCGTCACCTACCTCAAGACCTTGTCTAGAGCATCACATTGTGGGCGAAAGAGAAGGATTCAGAGGTTTAAAAGCATATATTTTATCTTCTCTTGGTAAGAGATTCACTTTAACTTAGAAGTTTTCAAATTTCACCATGTATTTGGGAAATCTTGCATCACATTGTGGGCGAAAGAGAAGGATTCAGAGGTTTAAAAGCATATATTTTATCTTCTCTTGGTAAGAGATTCACTTTAACTTAGAAGTTTTCAAATTTCACCATGTATTTGGGAAATCTTAAATTTAGGATTTTTGATGAAAAATCTTGAAGAAAAACTCTTAATGAAAAGTTTCTTACCAAATAATCTTGCTTAAGGAGTTAGATTTTTAATTTAGTGGCACCAAAATGAGGGAACCGTAGGATCCTAACCAATATCATTCTAATAAACTTTAATATTCCCCATAATATTTGAAGAACCATAACCATAGGAATGTTTGATTTGACATCATATCTTGACACATTAGAGAACTTAAACTTAATATGGCGAGGAGCTTGGAGCTAGCATTGTGGGCAACACGATCATCTTCAACAACAAAACATGTCTTCAATCAGCTAAACCACGCTAAACCACTCCTAAGAATTAAACAACAAGCCATAGGATTTTGAGGTTGTTTGCTTATGCAACGTAAATCTTCAACTTATCTTTATGCCTTTGTACAACCCTACTGTACAATATAAGCCCTAACTCGTCTTAGGATTCTAAGGTTGTCATTCGTCATGACCTAAATCCTCACATCTTCCATGCTATTTATGTGATTGTTTCACATAAGTGTAAGCCCTAAATAAGAGAATTTGCAGGATGAAACATTTAAATAGTTTCTCCTCAAAAATGAAGCCAAATTATTTGGTAGCTTGAGAAGTCACCGAGGTTCTCCTTTGGACCTATGATTTTCTCTTGTTTCTATTTCTTTGGATTCCATAAAATTTTCTAAATTTGATTCATTCCCTTTTCACACCTCTTTGTTTGATCTCGTTGAATGGTCCTATTCTTTTCACCTGCTTAAAGATAATATTTTCTGATTTTTATCGAAAGTTTTCTTAGGTGACGACGGCTATTTAAGATGTAATTAACTATAGAGGATTGCACTTATAGGAATCTTTTTCGAAACCCAGCTTAATATAAACCCTATTTAATTTTTATTATTAAATAGGGAAACTTGTCGGCAAATAAAATTGTTTCGTAGAACAAGCAGATGTCATATAATTCTTAATTTGTTTGATCGAGCCTCACCCTCAAGTTTTGTGTTTATCTTTCACGATAGATACAGGGTTTAAGGTACAATGCTCTTTCATTTAAGCTATGAAAAATATGGGGTTGGTTTGATTTCATATTTTTCTAAACTATATA
>NW_018219362.1:114805-125549 GCF_001263595.1 Phalaenopsis equestris | reverse complement strand
TTAAATGTCTTTCTGAAGCGGGCGACGGGATTTTGATTCTGACGGTCGACAGCTTCGAACGGGCAACTCCACACCCAAAGTAGTGTCGAATGCTTCTGGCGACTCCACTAGGGAGCAGCTTCTCTCTCCATATTAATCAGGAAATATTTTCTTCATACATCGGTAATGTGTTCATGTCCTGTTCATGTCCTTGTTCATGTCCTTCATGAACCAAATTACCCTTCTTCCATTGGCATGCTTCACCCATTTCTTTCTTGGGTAAGCACGGTCAACTCTTTTGGACTTCAGGACTGTTAGTTGAATCACCTTTAAATAAAGAGGTTCAGGAGGCCATTAAGGAATTTTTATTCTTATAGTGGGGTCTTACCTCCAATAGGTGTGTTGGTGGACTAGTTCTGCCTGGGGATTGTGCGCTATAAAGTCGGTCCCGCACTGGGTTCTAAACTTCACTTTTTCCATTTTGAGTTTCATTTGATAATTTGCAAATTAAATCGATTGTGTCGTGTTGTGCTTGATTATTAATTTTCTTTATATTAATTAAATCTTTCTACTTTCAAAATATTTTTACTAAAATCATGAAATCTCCGCGCAAATAAATACGGCTTGCCTAGTCTACAGATTGACCTCTGTTAATTTAAGTGTTCACACTAAGATTACGAGGTATTGGATAAATAGCTAACCCCAAAGCTTTCTTTTTTGAAGCTACTGCAATGGTGTCCCCAACACTCACATTTTTCTTGCAACCTATTGATGAGAAGCAGTTCCCGCATTGTCGCTCCCACCATCAAGTTTGGAGCAGGATTTGAAGATCTCGAAGTCATTCTTGAGAAGTGATCCCGGTAAAATATAGTTGTCTAAAACTTATAAAATTGACTCTGCTTTATAACAGTGTCAAATACTTGATGTAGTATTTTTTAATAATAACTTTAAGCACTTAAGATTAGGTTTTTGTGCAAGTATACGTATCCTTATGAAGAAATATAAGACATTTTTTTAAGTCCCAAATATTAATCCCACGGGGAAGGTTTAAATTTAAAATGATAAGTTAACTAGGAAATTCTTATAAATTAAACAAAATTACTGTCACTAATTTTGAATGTGTAAGAAGCTAATAAAACTAAATTATTAACTACTAGCAAAACTTAAATGTAGAGTTTAAATAGGAACTACTAAACTATCTTTATGTGATGAAGTTTTTTAAAATGAAAAAGCATCTCTCCAACTACAATGTATTTTTGGCGAAATGAGATGAAATAAATGGTTTAAATATGTATTGTGTCAAATAGGAATAATTTTAATTCCTTACTGTGATTCAGTGTTATAGAAAATCATTGGCTAATCTTAGGTTTAGTCCCTAAATCCGTGGCTAAGCTAGGAGGATACTTGCTCCCACTCAAGAGCTCTAACTTCTCTTCTCCTGAAGGCTAACTCTCGCTTTAGTTTCTAAACACTAAGATTAAATTTTAGATTTTTAGTCTGTCACCTTAAAAATATCTTCAATTCTACACCTAACAAAGTATGTTTCTCTATTTTCTTGCACTTAATTTCATGAACAAGACGAGAAATTAGTATACTCCATCATGAAATTAAATGTAATTCTCACTCTATTATAGAGCTCATACTCCATTTCCCGGATCATATGTTTCACAACATATTTTCACAACATATTTTCACAACATATTTTAACAATTCAGTTGGTCAGATCAAAAAGTAAATTAAGAGTGGAGTTGAAAAACTATCACAATTTATTTTATATTTTAACATTGGCACATCTAAATTATCTCTTTATTTCACCTCAGAGAAGGGAGAATGATAAAGGAAACACTCAGACTTCATGGGAAGAATATAACAAAACACAAATTTCATATATAAAAGAAAGTTTATATAATAATAATAAACAAACATCACTTATCTGAAACTCTTTCTCAAAGCAAATCCCTTGTAGCCTCTCTTAGGAAATGTAGGAAGAAGAAATCTCTCACTTCTCTTCCTCTCCAACACTTCTTAGAGAATAATTCACACTTAAACTCACCACAAGAACTCAAAACAATAAAGAAGATAAATAAATAATGGTGTGGAATAGCGTGGAAGGATGCAAAGTGGCATGAAAGGGGGCAAAGACCAAAAGGTGAAGGTGGAAAAGGGGGGGGGGGTTCTGATCAAATTTCAGCTCTAAATAGAGCCTAGGGTCCACAATAGGTACATCCAAAAACTCTTCAAAAAGCATCCAAATTCATCGAATCTTCTAGAAATAGGGCCTACACCAACACTTGCACCATCGGTGCTAGATGCCATTTAATTTATTTCGCCTTCTCTGTGAAACGGCACCTTCGGCGCCCAGTCTGGCACTGTCAGCACTGAACAATTTGGAATTTCTCCATTTTAACTCCAAATTTTTTTTCTTTTTGCTTTCTTTTTACTCCATGTCCTAAAAATCAACAACCTACAGTAAAACATAAGAACTACTTTCCATTAAAGTTGAATATAACCAAAAATAAGTAAAAAATATGAGTCTAAAAATGCATATATTTTTTGTGTATCAAAATTCCCCAAACTTAAATGTTACTTGTCCTCAAGTAAGTATTTTACTACATAAAAATATTACTTACGGTAAAGATTTAATCTTTTAGATTTCCATATCTTAGTTCAATAAATATGATAGCATCACTTAAGAAAAATTCAAAAAAACTTTAGTTAATACTAAAGGTAAAAGAATATTTAGTCGTCAGGTTCATGATTTTTTATTTTTTATTTTTTTCAATGAAATTTCCAAATTATTCAAATCAAAGCCCATGAGAGTAACCATATGAAAATAAAATTCATGAAAATTTACTAATAAATATGCTAATGTTGAAATATAAGTGTAGAAAATGTAGTCAAGTGTTCTTCTTTAAGTTAATTCAAATGAAGCCAATTTTTAATAGTGCACTCCTCAAGCTTCTCCTCACATCTTTCTCTTTTTTTTAGGATCATTTTCAATCCTTTTTCTTCTCATTCCTTTTTTTTTATATGAGGATTACTATATCTGGATAGCCTTTAATGATTTTGAACTTCACTATCCTCTTCTTAAAGTTAAAAACTTTTTACATTCTGTCACTTTATAAATTTATATTAGCTTTAAAGATCTTTAATATAGTTTTAATATTTTCTTCTTACATGAATCTATAAGATTTTGAATACTTCAAAAATACAAATTCCTTTACAGAGAACTGGCCCCCAAATGATATTCAAAACCTGAAAACACATCTCCAACATATATGTTCACATAGGGGAAGCAAGAAGCACAGAAAATTGGCCCCCAAATGATATTCAAAATAAGAAAATGCATCTTCAATATATATATTCACATTGGGGCAGCAAGAAGCAGAGAAAACCGGCCAACAAATGATATTCAAAATCAAAAAATGCATCTCCAATATGTGTATTCAAATAGGGGCAGCAAGAAACGTGAAAATCGGTCCTTAAATGACATTCAAAACCCAAAAACACATCTCCAATATATATTCAAATAGGGGAAACAAAAGGAGCAGGAACTGCAACCTCAAACTAAATTTTGAATGCAATAATACTCTCAATCTGTGACAACTCCACTAAATTTCCATTCAGCGTGAATAAGCAAAGACAACCATAGAAGAAATATTTGTAAGAGAGCCTTATTTCTTCATCAAAGTAATAATCAAACTAATTTATTAATTAAAGTTGAGCTATTAGCTCTATAATCCAAAAGAGGATACCGTATGGACAGCTAATCCAGAAACCGAATCAGAATTTCAAGCTAATTTGAAAAAAACTCCCTTATATTAAAGGAGGTAGCTATTCCAAATCATCAAGCATAATTGATAGATGAGAGGTTGAAGTCTTTACCCATTTAACTAATATTTCATAATCAAATACTATAAATAGATAAAATATGTCCTCAATTTCTTGCTAATTCAGGAAAGAGAAGAGTAAGAAAGATCACGAGATAGCAGCTTCCAATAGAGAATGAATTCTCACACTTTATCTCCCTGAAATCTCAAAAAAAATTGTTGCCCCAATTGCTCCCTTTAAGGGGTATTTATAGCTGAGCAAGGGGAGGAGATGTTCACAGTGTTGGACATGCATAGACCCAAGAACCAGTGTTACTCAATTTATCGCGCCAAAAAAATAATTACAAGAAAGTGACTAGAAGTTACGACCGGAGAAGAAGGTAAGCCGCCACCAGAGAGGAATAAGGTGACCAGAGAAACCGGAAATGAGGCCTCCTTACTTGGCTGAGAGGAGCAAAGGGAAAGCTAGGGCACATTTCGGTCTCATGTGGGGAAGGGGAAGCACACGTGAGGGAGATTATGTTTGGGGATTTTTTAAAACCCTTTTATAAAAAAAAATTATTATTATTTTTTAAAGAAAATATCAAATTTTGTGCAATTCATTCGTGTGCGGCACCCCAACAAAAATTTTGTCCTCCCTAGCTAAAATCGAAGTTCCGGACACGACGGCATAGTTTGTTTCATTATCCGTACAAATTTGTCGATGATCGAGTCAAATTAACTTCAATTAGCGTGCGGCGCGTCAAATTAAACTTTTTTGACCCATTCAGAACCGTTTAACAAGTATATCATTAACTCGTCTTCACATAAGCGATGACCAAAGTCAAATAAACTACTCGTGACATAAAGTCAAACATCACACACATGTCATGTGATCCGCTTATGTCTTTCAAATTCCTATAGGAGCTCAATTTGAGCTTCAATATGTTGGCTTTTCAATCGACTCAATTGAATGTTGAGGTTCAGAAACTGTCCGTATGAAACTTCAAAGAGCGAAGAAATGGATTGAATTTTTAAATATCATAGGTCCCAGTCTAGTCCTCTAAGAGTGTCGAAATACAAAAATCCTAAGGTTTGATCCTAGGGTATCTAAAGAAAGGGAAAGGAAGACCTTAAATGTGGTCAACAAATGGACCCCTAATAGGTATGGTGTGCTACACAAGCATGACGCACCTATTGGTTGACCAAAATAATCAACCCAATCCTGCAAGAATGTCCAAGTAACTGTACTTGGGACAAATCAAATGTCGAATTTGGATTGAGGTGAAGTAGGATTTCCGCCGGGGATGGGCAATTATATTTTTAAATTGCTGTCGTTGATTTGACTTTTCAATTTAAAATTTCAATTTTTAATTTATGTACAGAAGAACTACTCAAAACTTGGCTATGATATTAAAGACAGTGTTGAGAAAGAAATTAGAAATATGGTTCTGAAAATGACTAAAAAATATAGCTTTGATCCCAAAAAATGTAGAGAAAATAAGTGAAACAGGAAGACTATATCAACTCAAAATACTGTTGGGGAAGTTACATTCGAGTCCAAAAATAGTCGAATAAATGTCACCTGTTGTCTTAGGATTTATTACATAGTCAAAAAGGACTTCTCGTCCAACCTAAGTGAAACAGGAAGAGACCAGGCTAACTTTGAAAACCGCAAGGGAAATTATATCCAAACTGAGCTTAGTTGAGGAATGGCAACCATTAAGAAGATTAAGCTAAATTTCAAGGAAAAACTATACCAATTCGGGCTACTGCCAGGGATATTATGTCCAAACTAGATCTAGTCAAAGAATGGCAACCATTAAGGGTATTACACCAAATTTCAAAAAAAAAGACTATGCCAGTTTAGGCTAACGCCAGAGAAATTATGTCCGAAGTAGGTCTAGTCAAAGAATGACAACCATTAAAAATATTACACCAAATTTCAAGGAAAGACTATACCAATTCGGGCTACCGCCAGGGATATTATGTTTGTATTAGATCTAGCCAAAGAATGGCAAACATTAAGAATATTAGGCCAAATTTCAAGGAAAAACTATACCAACTCGGTCTACCGCCAAGGATATTATGTCCGAACTAGATCTAGTCAAAGAATGACAACCATTAAAGATATTACGCCAAATTTTAAGGAAAGACTATACCAGTTCGGGCTACCGGCAGGGATATTATGTTTGAACTAGATCTAGTCAAAGAATGACAACCATTAAGGATATTACACCAAATTTCAAGAAAAAACTATACCATTTCGGGCTATCACCAGGGATATTATGTCTGAATTAGGTTTAGTCAAAGAATGGCAACAATTATGGATATTATGCCAAATTTCAAGGAAAGACTATACCAGTTCGGGCTAGCGCCAAGCATATTATGTGATATAGCGCCAAGCATATTATGTCTGAACTAGATCTAGTCAAAGAATGACAACGATCAAGGATATTATGTAAAATTTCAAGGAAAGACTATACCAGTTCGGGCTACCGTCAAGGAAATTATGTTCGATTAATATCTAGTCAAATAATGGTAACCATTAAGGATCTTACGCCAAATTTCAAGGAAAGACTATACCAGTTCTGGCTACCTCGAGGGATATTATGTCCTAACTAGATCTAGTCAAAGAATGGCAACCATTAAGGATATTATGCCAAATTTCAAGAAAAGACTACCAATTCGGGCTACCGCCAAGGATATTATGTTTGAACTAGATCTAGTCAAGGAATAGCAACCATTAAAGATATTGCGCCAGATTTCCAGGAAACACTATACCAATTTGGGCTACCGCCGGGGATATTATGTCTGAACTAGATCTAGTCAAAGAATGGAAACCATTAATGATATTACGCTAAATTTCAAAGAAAAACTATACAAATTCGGGCTACGACCGGGGATATTATGTCCGAACTAGATCTAGTCAAAGAATGGAAACTATTAAGGATATTACAGAAAATTTTAAAGAAAGACTACACTAGTTTATGCTTCCGCCAGAGATATTATGTTTGAAGTAGATCTAGTCAAAGAATGACAACCATTAAGAATATCACACAAAATTTCAAGGAAAGGCTATACCAATTCGGGTTATTACCAGGGATATTATGTCTGTACTAGATCTAGTCAAAGAATGACAAACATTAAGGATATTAGGCAAAATTTCAAGGAAAGACTATACCAACTCGGTCTACCCCCAGTGATATTATGTCCGAACTAGATCTAGTCAAAGAATGGCAACCATTAAAGATATTACGCAAAAATTCAAGGAAAGACTATACGAGTTCGGGCTACCAGCAGGGATATTATATCCGACCAAGTTTTATTCAAATAATGACAACCATTAAGGATATTACGCCAACTTTCAAGGAAATACTATACAAATTCGGGCTACCGCCAGGGATATTATGTTCGAAATAGGTTTAGTCAAAGAATGACAACCATTAAGGATATTACACCAAATTTCAAGGAAACACTATACCAGTTCGGGCTTTCGCCAAGGATATTATGTCTGAACTAGATCTAGTCAAAGAATGCAACCATCAAAGATATTATGCCATATTTCAAGGAAAAACTACACCAGTTCGGGCTACCGCCAGGGATATTATGTCTGAACTAGGTCTAGTCATAGAATGGCAACCATTAAGGATATTACGCCAAATTTCAAGGAAAGACTATACCAGTTTGGGCTACTATATGTCTTATTATGTCTGAACTAGATCTAGTCAAAGAATGACAACCATCAAGGATATTATGCCAAATTTCAAGGAAAGACTATACCAGTTTTGGCTACCGTCAAGGATATTATGTCCGAACTAGATCTAATCAAAGAATGGTAACCATTAAGAATATTAGGCCAATTTTTAAGGAAAGACTATACCAGTTCGGGCTACCGCCAGGGATATTACATCCTAACTAGATCTAGTAAAAGAATGGCAACCATTAAGGATATTAGATCAATTTTCAAGGAAAGAGTATACCAATTCGGGCTACCACCAAGGACATTATGTTCGAACTAGATCTCGTCAAAAAATGGCAACCATTAAAGATATTGCGCCAAATTTCCAGGAAAGACTATACTAGTTTGGGCTACCACCGGGGATATTATGTCCAAACTAGATCTAGTCAAAGAATGACAACCATTAATGATATTACGCCAAACTTTGAGGAAAGACTATACTAATTCTGGCTACCGCCAGGGATATTTTGTCCGAACTAGATCTATTCAAAGAATGACAACCATTAAGGATATTAAGCCAAATTTCAATGAAAGAATATACCAATTTGGGCTACCGCCAGGGATATTATGTCCGAACTAGATCTAGTCAAAGAATGACAACCATTAAGGATTTTACGCCAAATTTCATGAAAAGACTCAGAATGTGGGTACTAACTCCAAGATGGGAATTGGAATTTGAGTACCAATCCCAAAATGAGAATCAAAATCTATGCACTGACTCAGAAATATCATGAATGTATAAAATATGTGGAAGGAATTTCCATTCCTTAACCAATCATGAAATATCGTGAGTATAGAAATTTTTTTCAAAAGGTGAGACATCGTGTGAGATTTTATAAGAACGTGATAGCCATATTAGTTTATAAAAATGTGAAGAATCATGTGTAATTTTATGAGAATTGTGTGTAAATGAAGTGTGAAATGTGCAGAATCTGAAGAATTATGAAAATGTGAAATTTGTAAGGTTTACAAGATTGTGAAAGAAAAGACAATTTACATAAGTGTAGGAACAATCAACTCGTGGTGAGAAAGTTTATTTCTTTGAAATTTTCATGATTTAAAAAAAAATGTTTTGTTGTTTATTATTAATTAATTTGATATATGTATATCAATATATTATTTTGAGTGTTCATCATTACATATTTTATTTCACCCATCGTTCTATCTTTCTTTAGCCTTTCTCAAAATTGAGAGAAACCAAAATTCATTTGTTTTCTCAATCAATTGCTCAAATTTGCATGCATAATTATGAAAAGGAATTTCAACACATTTTCATTACATTTTCATTAAACTGTCATGCCATTTTCATTAAACTGTCATGCCAGGAATATAATCTGATACCAAATGTAATACCATATGATTCCATTCAAGGAAACATAATCAAAATATCTTTTGGAACCATATGAAAGATCCATATATCTGAATGCTCTCTCATACGTCAATACTAGATACATATCACTGAATCACATATGCATATCATCCAACTAGTGATCTACTGTCAATATCCATGTCGAAATGGAAAGCTATATAAATACTAGCCTCACCTTCTAACATATCATCGGAAAAGTAAAAGTAGCATTTCCTAAATATATATTGAGGTGTACTATCTTTAAACAGCTTATAGCTCATAAGTCTTCAAGTTTTCTATCTCAGGATCAGGCCTAAAACAGAATGGCACCATGTCTTCATTCAGCCTCCTGAGAGTTATAGAAACTCTCATATATAGCACTCCAGGGATGCAGTGTTTAGCTACATCAGCGCCGTTATCTTTCAGAACCAAAACTGATCCCAGAGGTAAAGGGAACTCCACAGAATCTTGAAATTCTCCATCACCAACAATCTTGATTTCCGTCCCGAACATAATATTGCATTTCTTGATGAATGAGACTGTGCAGAATGGTCTCACAAAATCATGAGGATGAACGTGTGGAGGAATACAGTCTCTAGCCTCGTAGATATTAACTATGAAGCTATTGGGAATACAATGTGCTAGTAAGATACGCCAAGTCACCAATCATTTAATCATCCTCCTTATGAACGACGGTAAAGGATCAACTTTGTCATGGTGAATTATTCTAGGCGAGTTTCCTTCCTTGTCCTGAGAAAAATTATAACAGCAACCACACTGTATTGTAAACCTTCCTCTATCACGTTTCTACTTCTTGGGCTCAGAATATGTTCTTCCTCTTAATTGACCAGCTCAGCCCATGTCCCTTTCCAAAAAGATATGCTTCACAATATCATCTTGCTCACTGCTAGTCAATACATTAGTGTGCAATTTCAATCCTTCAAGTATATTAACATAGTTTCGCTGAAGCCTGTGAAAATGCTCCAAGTTCTGTTTTCTCACTTTCTCATATTTCTTCAGCTCATGTTCCAGAATAATTTGTAAAGAACACGTTCTTCGTACAAATTGAGGATCATAAGACTCAACTTCCATAGATCTTTCTTCAATCTTTTCCTTCTTAGAAATCCCCTTTTCTTCGGCCTTCAAAAGTTGAGGTAGAACTTCAACTGGGTGATCAGAAGTTTTCCCTTTTAATTTGATTGTCATTTTTGTAATAACATTTTCATTTTCCCCTTGTGATCTTAACTGCTCCAGCATCTTATGGATGCGACGATTTTAATTTTTCTTCTGCATTCGAGTGAGTGTTGCTTTATCTTCGGGCTGACTCTCAGTAGGTGTAGCACCAACAAGCTTGCACTTTAAAGTCATTAGCATCGACTTGACTCGATTAATAGCAGCGTTAATTGACTCTGCTTCATCAATTTTTTCTAACTTTATTTTCTTCGCAGCAGTAAATTTATTCATACTCCTAAATTTTAGCACAGGCTTTTGCTCAAAAAATTCTTCCTTAATAACCACAGTTAAGGTTGAACTTTTGTAATCCAGCTCAATCTAGTCAAAGTTGAGATCAAATTCAATCACTCCCCCTTCTTTGAACTTCTCTTTGTTAAAGCCATAACCCATGCCATTCTTGAAAGTAAAAATCAGCCTTCCTCCAGACATTTTCCTATGCCAAATCAGGAAAACAATCAGTATGTCAGATCAAGCTCAAGAAAGAACAATATGAAGAGGATGGGTCTCCCTTTGAGTGTGTTATGTGAGATAGGTAGGGAACCCTCTCCTTTTGTAGATTCTTTTATAATTAAAGTGTAAGGAGCCTAATAATGCTTCTTTCACCAATATATATATATATATATATATATATAT
>NW_018219362.1:102527-114778 GCF_001263595.1 Phalaenopsis equestris | reverse complement strand
TATATATATATATTAGGTTTACTTCAAAGATTCAGGTTGTGTGTAAAAGAAAAGAGTGTCATGCTATATACATAAAATTATACAGACAAATTTTATTTCAAAATTAGTTTCTTATATTCAATTATTTTTTATTAAAATTTAAAATTCAGGCCCAGTTACAAAAAAACTTCAATGCTTCTAAGAACAAGACACTATTTCTAAAGTTTGCTTTTTTGAAACATCATGATGCGTAGTACTTCTTCAGATATCATTCATTGACAGGAAGCATAGGTCGTTCTCGTTAACAATCTATTAATTGATAAGAGCCTCCAGAGTAAACCTTCTCATCGACAAACTGTCCTTCCCAGGATGGTTCAAATTTACCTCCTATTTTGTGATGTGCAAGAATAAGTTTTCTAAGGACAAGAACCAAGTCACCAACTTTGAATTTCCTAGGGCGGTCTAGCTTATCATGTGCTTGAATTCTTCTTGCTTGATATAATTCTAGATTTTTTTGCGCTATCAGTTGTTTTCCTTCCAAACTTTCTAGTTCTTCTAGTCATAATCTGACTTTCTCTTTAGTGGTAATTTTATCGGCGACGGTGACTCTGAGAGATGAAAGTTAAACTTCTAAAGGTAGTGCAACCTTAGACGCATACACAAGAGCATAAGGTGTAGACTGAGTTGGAGTTATGAATGTGGTCATGTAGGCCCATAAGGCTTCTAATATTTTCTCGTGCCAACTTTTTTTGTTTTCGTCCAAAGTTTTCTTCAGAATTTGGACGAGAGTCTTATTAAAAGCCTCGGCCAATCCATTATCCTTCGCGTAATAACTTGTAGAATAACGCCAATTTATTCCATATCTTCTGACAAAGTTATTGATTATTGTATTTTTGAATGTGGACCCATTATCTGATTTGACTATGTGTGATACTCCAAAACGATAAACAACTTGGTTTTTGAAGAACTGCATAACATGATGTGCTTTCACTTCAAGAAGTGGTATTGCCTCTGCCCATTTTAAAAAGTAGTCCATTGCTGCGGTATGAATCGTTGTCCATTCAAACATGGATGGTCTATAGGACCTCTGTACCACAACACTCGAATGGCCATGATGCAATTTTTGGGTGCAGCACATTTGAAGGTTGATGTAAGACCACTCCACATACTTGGCATTGATGACAAATTTTAGAAACTTTCATACAGTCGGTCATCATCGCAGGCCAGTGATATCCCAGCCTTTTGATTTTTATTTTCATATTAGGACTTGACTGATGAGCACCACAAAGTCCTGATTGTACCTCTTTAACAATCTCTTGAGCTTCTAATTTTGTCACGCATCTCAACCATAATTGGTCAAAAGATCTTTGGTAAAGAACATTATCTATTAAAGCATACGACAAGGCTCTTTTCTTTATCTGATGCGCCACTGAGTTATCATCTGATAACTTTTCTATCTGCAAATATTCTATAAAATGTTGATGCCAATCTTCTGTATTTTTTGTAGTTGTTGTTACTGCTTCTTCTTTACCTAATATATCCAAAGTAACAATATCAATCTGAGATAGAACTTGAAGCCTCTGAACCCTTATCTCGATGAAACTTTCCTATGGACATGCAAATTCCTTGTTGAGTCTGGCTAAAGCATTTGCAAGTGTATTCTCTCCCCTTGGGATTATGTACATTGTCACATTTAGAATATGTTCCAAAAACTTTTTTGTATAACCTGATATTGTTCCAATTTAGGTTTCAAAATTCTATACTGTTCAACAACCTATTAAATAATCAATTGCAAATCTCCATAGATGTTAATGTCAATTGTAATCATGTTATCAGTGCTTCATATTCAGCCTCATTATTTGTACACAGTTCTATTAAATGGTAAGAATACTTTAACAATCCTTTTTCTGGTGTAATTAAGATCAGTCCAATTTTGGCTTTACCAGATATTATTGTTTGCAATTCCTTATCCCTTTGTGATGAGGAAGCTCCATCAAGATATAATTCCCAACATCGAGTCTTAGAATTTTCCAAATTCATTATCTGTTCTTCATGTAAATCATCATTGAGTGGAGAATTAGCTAGTAATGGGTGTGCTGTGAGGAAGTATGCTAAAATTGGCTCTTTTACAGCTCAGAGTGGAACGAAATTTATATCAAATTGTAATAATACCATGGCCCACCTCGCTAACCTATCGAAAAGTGTTGGTCGGGTCATTAAATATTGTAATGGATTAAACTTTGAAATAAGGTTAACATTGTGAGAAATTATGTAGTGTCGAAGTTTCTGGACTGCGAAGATTAAAGTCAAACAATGTTTCCCAATCGGAGGATACTTTACTTCCGCTGGTATTAAACGACGTCTTAAATAATAAAGATCATTCTCTTTACCCTTATCATTAACTTGCGCTAGCGGCGCTCTGAGGGAGTCATCCAAAGTCGCAGTATAAAGTATTAAATGTCTAACCAAAATGGGTGCTGCCAAAATAAGAGGTGTTGTGAGGTATTGTTTAATAGTTTCAAAAAAATGTTGAAATTTAGCATCCCATATAAACTTTATGTCTTTCTTAATCAATGCAAAAAAAGGTTGGCACCTACCTGACAAGTTAGAGGTAAAGTGTCTTAGATGCGCCAGCCTCCCTTAAAAGAACATAATTGCTTTAAATTTTTACGGGGTGGCATTTCTAGGATAACTTTAATTTTTCCCGGGTCAATTTCAATCCCGCGGTGAAGAACAAAAAACCCTAAAAATTGCCCAGAAGTCATACCGAATGCGCACTTTAGGGGATTCATTTTAAGGTTAAATTGTCATAACTGCTCAAAAATTATTCTCAAATCATACAAATGATCTTCTTTCTATCTACTTTTGATGACAAAACAATCCACATAACATTCCACCTGATTGTGAAAGAGGTTGTTAAAATTTCTTGTCATTGCTCGCTGATATGTTGCGCCAGCATTCATCAATCTGAAAGGCATTACTACATAGTAATAAACTCCAATTGTTGTTCAAAAAGCTATAAATTATCTATCTTCTTGAGCCATTTTTATCTGATTGTATCTAAACTCTCCATCCATAAAGGAGAAAATTTCATGGGATGACGCAATATCCACCATTAATTCTGGAATTTGAAGAGGAAACTCATCTTTTGGGCATGCTTTATTCAAATCTCTAAAGTCCATGCAAATCCGGATTTGTCCATTTTTCTTCTTAATAGGTACTATACTAGCCAGCCATGTAGGGTATTGTTCTTCCTATATGAATTTAACGTCTATCAGTTTCTTAACTGCATTGATAACTTGTTGTTCAATATCAAGACGCATTCTTCTTAGAGCTTATTTAACTGAGTTGCAATAGGATCTAGGCCCCATTTAAGTACTGCAACTTCTGGTACTAATCCAGGCATTTATTCGTAACTCCAAGTGAAACAATCTTTAAATTTTGTCAACAACTTAATTATTTTCATAAATTCTTCTTCAACAAGTAGAGAGCTAATGAAAATTGGCCTCAGTTCCTTTTTGGTACCCAGGTTAATTTCTTGTAACTCATCAACAATTGATTTGATCTCCTCTTTGAATTCTGGTGAGGCATCTTCAATTGTAGAATCTTCATAGTTGTCCAGAGCTTCTAAACAACTTTCATCAAGCTCATTAGTAACAACTAAACAAAACTTCATATCATCAACATGTCCTACTGTGCCGAACCCAAGACCCTGTATAGACTTGAATGCTTGATTATTATTATTCTAAAGTTTTTTAAAATATTATGATTGATATCTTGACCATTGCTTAGGCATCATACCACCCTGAGCAAGATTTTAAACACAAGGCGAGTACCAATCAACAGGCAATTCCATTAATTTGGAAGAAATATCATCTTCTAGTTCTACATTGTTTCCAGAACTAAAGGATGAAGAACCAAGATGAAACTTAGTTGTTTTCATACCTGCACTATGTACTTCTTTGACCATCTAACCCTCAATTTTATGATTAGAAATTGGGGTGAATGCCACAGTTTGTACATAGCGATTAATTCCATCATACATTGAGCAATACTCACATTTTTCTTCATCTTCTAGATCTATTTCGAATTGAGATTTCTTTTGGTTAACCGTCATTCCATCCTTCTTGAGTTTCTCATCTATAGAACTATCTTCCAAACCAATGTTGATAATTGAGTTCTTTTGTTCAACAATCCTATCTTTTCTTCCATGACCTCATCCCCGACCACGATCTCGGATACGAGTTCTAGAGAAGCTCTCACCCTCTTGTTGTAAATGAGTGATAAAAGATCATTGAATCGGTAATAAATGACCTTGTCTTTTTAAACCTTCTGGATCTTTTAATTTATTTGCAGTAATATTATGAGATGGAACAATCCCTTTCAGAGGAGTATAGTAAGTGACATCTTCATGAATACCCACTTCATGAATTGAAAACGACTGTAAATCTCCTTTTATACAATATTCTTGTCCTTCCAGATAATACTTTATACATTGATGTAGTGACAAAGAAACCAAATGATTTTCATGAATCCAGGGTTGGCCCAAGAGAGCATTGAATGAAGTCTCAGAGTTAATGATATGGAATTTTACATTTGTTAATAATTCAACAATTTTCATCAATAACGTAATTGATCCAAGAGCTCTTTCTCCTTTCTGGTTAAAGCGTCTTAACATCATCTTATATGTAGTCAACTGTCTTGCATCTATGTCCAAATAAGCTAATGTTTGTAGATTCATTATATTAATGGATGCTCTTGGATCCAATAATACTCTGGAGAGCATGAAGTTACCGATGTTGACAGAAATATACAATGGACGATTATCATCAGCAGTACTAAGCAACAAATCATCATTTGTAAATGTTATTTTTGCCTATTCCCTTAATGAACAAACCTCATCAAAGGAAGTACTAGCCAGTTGGGCTAAATAGATTTTTGGATCAAACAATGCTTTTACCAAGACCTCCCTCATTTCCTTTGATAGGATTAGGGCATCGTATTTACTCAACTTAGCAGATAACTTCCTTAGATGAGCTAATACATTGTAGACCACTTTATTGCTGAATTCTCCATCCTCTCTCTGAACAGGTACTTCATCAATTAATGGAGTTGGATCATCTTGATCAATCTCTTATTTTGCTTTATCCTTTGGACCCATTCTGGGAGGCAATATTTTTCCACTTCTTAAATTTATCTCCTTTATTTCTTTTAGGTCGTGAATTAACTTGGGTACTGCCTCCATATGAGCTGGAATAACTGATTCTTCCAAGGATTCTTCCAAATCTGAAGATTCTAATTTTATTGCAATTGGTGATCTGTGAGATCTGAAGACGGGTGCATCAGCTTCTAAATCAACATCATTATCATCGATACCTTTCCTAGATTGTTTTTACATGTATCAAAATTTTGTTATCATCGATACCGCATCATCAGCAAAAACAGCCAAAACATAGCCTAAATCAAATTTCATAGTATTACTTGCCCTTGGAGGAGAAAATAAGAAATAATACAAACTCAAGGGTTTGAGAGATTTCTCACCCAAATCCATGGAAACAAATCTCAGGCAATCATATTTCATTTCACACTTTGGTTTTTTAGTGATTTCTTTGATTTTCTTCGAATATTCTTCTACTGTAATTGATAATACAAGTTTAGCAGGTTCTTGATCTAAATTGCGGCTTGTATTGAAGCATTGGGAATTTAATTCAATTTCTTCTTCGTAGATTTTGTCCAATCTGTGTTCCATCCATCATCAACTGCATAAGGATCAATCAAAACAACAGGCTCAACCGAAATTGTATTGATTGAACCTTCTCTAGGTTTTTTCATATACTCTTTCACAATCGTTATGTTTCCTCTCTTGAGATTGTATTCTAGCCAATTCTTAAAGGTGAAGCAGTTTTCCAGAGTATGCCCAATCATTCTATGATATGAAAAATATAGTGGGTTATCCTTCTTATCAACTTCATCAAGCTTCCTAGGTTCAGTCATCCCAGCGTCTTTTGCTTTCCTAGTTTTAACTAGCTTTTGATTCTTGTTACTCCTCTACATTCTAGTCAGAGGTGCAGACCTTGAACTGGATCGTACCTTGAACACAGAAGGGGATGTTAAGAACGTCAGTATTTTTATAGAAACAGATTCATCATCTTCCTGAATCCCCTTTCCTTTAAGTGAAGTGAGAATAGTGACAAGTGAGGTGAATAGTCTGGTGGGAGTAGCAACAGTGGTCTTGGAAGTGTTTCCAGCAGCTCTAGCAGACTTTGCAACAGTGACAGGGTCTTTCTCTTTAGCGGCGTGAGCTCATGTGTTGACTTCAGATTAAATTCAATTATCGGTTCTACTATCTCAAGAATCCCATTTCTTAACTGAGCAATAGTGATGTCTCTGAATTTTTTGTTAGTCTAATCAAATCACTATTTGAACTTTGTCAGACAGCTCGCACTTATTAACAGCTAGATCCATCCTAGTGACAAACGAGAAGATCGATTTTGGTGAAGTCATTTTCCATAATTTGAAAATTTTCCAGAAATTAGACTCATAATATCTAATGTCATTGTTCCAACAGTTTAGGATGGATTTCTTGAATCAAATAAAGTTTTTAACCGAGCGTCTCTTTCGAGACTTGTTCGAACAAATCTTTTTTCACTAGGGTATGGGCACATTAGCAATATATGGGCACATTAGCGATATATGGGATGGTATTTCAATAGAAGAATAATATTCTAGCCCACTAGGGATATGGGCACACTAGTGATATACGAAGACAAAACCCCATAATCAAAATGGAGAGAAGAATTATTCCCCAACGAAGTCGCCAGAAATTGTCGGCTAATTTTTTTTTTGAAAATAAGATTTTAAATTTTAAATTTAGTATAATATATAATGTAATTTTACATTTGTGAAAATGGTATTTTTAATTTGGAAACTAATGAGACCGGATAGACCTCGTATATCTAATAGTTTAAATAGCTAAGCATGATACTATTAACAATATATCATCTCGATGGATGAACCTATCACTTATTGGTAGGCTTAACTATCTAAACTAAAAAGTTTATGACTCTATTTTTGTATGTAAATTTTATAACTGACAAATTTTCTTATCTAATACACAGATTAGATAGGGATTAGATTAGTCTGGGTTCTTAATTCCCTATAGAGACAAGCCCCTATAGTTAATTACATCTTAGACAACAGAGGTCACCTAAAAAAACTCTCAATTAAGATCATTATTTTGTCTTCAAGAGTTCAATGTTTAGGTATTCGTGATTGTTTCTAAGAAAAGTCAAATGGGATAGGTTCAAGTAGGAGCAGTTTTTTCTGGAGTCCAAATGAGCAAAAAGTAGAAGATGTTTAAGATACTAAATAAAATTCAGTGACATCTCAAACTAACCTAAGGTTTGGCTTTACGTCTTTGAAAAGGAAATTGTGCGATGTTTTGGTCCTGCAAGTTATTTAGATATTTGGGACTTATATCTACATTTAATATGTAAATGGTGCGAGAAAATGTGAGGATTTATGTCATACAGAAGGATGACCTCAGAATCATAAAAAGTTTAGGACTTAAATCGTACAATATAAAATCATAGAAATTCCTAAAAGATAGTGTGGGGATTTATGTTATGCCAGATTAACAACCTCAGTGTCCCATAGGTATGTTATTTAAATCTATTGAAATTCAATTGAAGCTCATCTTTCTACCATCTGTTGTAATCCCGATCACTGCCCCAAGATGAATCACCAATTAGCAATTTCGTTATCTCGTCTCAAGAAAAGGATAAAAAAAAGATAAGACCATGCCTCGAACGGCCTATACTAGGGTGTTATACAAGCATGCTAAGAAAACAATATTTGAAAGTATAAATATAGATGAATGTCTATATGACAATGCAATAAATGGAAGAAACAAATGTATAACAAAGTAATTTAATAGGAAAAGACTGAAGGAAAACTATGAAAGTAAAATAAAATAAAGAAAAGAAAACTGTGCGTAAAGAAAGAAAAATGCAGTAAGAAAAAAGTAAAATTGAAATAACTAAATGTACCTGATTAATTCTAGCAATGCTACAAAACATATTACAATTGCATAATATAAAGAGTTTAGATAAACATTTTCATATTTAAAAAAAAGGTTGTTGACCTCACTTTTGGTTGAGGTCTGGAAACTTCTTTAGTAGCCTATGTCTAGCCATAGGACTTTCTTATTGACTAGTCTTAGAAAACTAGAAAAGGTACCCTCACCATTAGAAACTCAAAACTCTTTACTTTACTCAACTTGAAGTTTCACATATTGGTCCTAACCTCTAATATTTAGAAGGTAAGATCATTATGGCGAAGCTCAAGAAGAGTTCTTATAGGGTTACTTGGCCTTAGAATTGACCCTGGGTGTTGATTTGGAGCTAAGGTACACTATACCCTCACCATATCTTCACAATACCCTCACAATACCTTGGCTAAGACCAATATATGAGGACACAAAATGAGATTTCATTGGTCTATGACTCATTTAAAATGGTTCTCTATCCAATTCTACTTGAAATGCCTAACCTGGACTTTTGCCCCTAGGCACCTGCAAATTACATAACTGCTCTTGGAACCCAAATTTGGCCAAAATTCTCAAATTTTTACCAAAATACCCAAAATTAATCAAAACTTATTCCAAACACTTTGAATATATCCACATTTGCCAAAATTGACAAAAATTTCCAAAAAAAAGGCCAAATTACCACAATGCCCCTCCATGGCCCAAAAATCCAAAAATTCCAAAAATTCCCAAAGAAATCCCAATAAATCCAAAATATTCTAAATTTCATTTTGTCCCACTACACCATGATCTAATTTGGTCAATTTGACCACTTTTGACCAAAACCCCATATTAGCCCCAATATTGGCTAACACCCCAAATCTCAACAATTGAATGCCTTAAACCTCAAATTGGCATCCAAATTTTGTTGAAAATCATTTATAAGGTCATTTGTGACCAAAAAAAAATAATTAATTTGAGCTTAGCCCATGGCTAGCCCAAGTTTGACCCAAGTTTAGCCCTGCATGCTTAATTTAGGTCTAAAACCAAAACCCATCAAAACCCATTCAAATTGACCATCAAGTCAATTTCAAAACAATTTTCATCCTTCATGAAAATTGTTCATTTTGATGTCTTACACCAAATATAATAATTAATTTGAGCTTAGCCCATGGATACCCCAAGTTTGACCCAAGTTTAGCCTACATGCTTAATTTTGGTGTAAAACCAAACCCATCAAAACCCATTCAAATTGACCACCAAATCAACTTCAAAACAATTTTTATCCTTCTTAAAAATTGTTCATTATCATGTTTTACACCAACCACAAAAATTAATTTGGACTTAGCCCATGGCTAGCCCATGTTTAACCCAAACTTAGCCCAACATGCTTAAAATGGGTCAAAAATAAAAAAGCCACCAAATTGATTAATCAATTGACCTCAAAATGGCTTTCACCCTTCATTAAAGTTGTTCCTCATGGTCTCTTACACCAAATTACATATTTAATTGGACCAATTGGCATGCGTAACCTAGTTCAAACACAAGATTTGGTCATATGCACCTTTTTGGACATATGGTCAAATCCAAACCAATTGAGCTTGGTATGGTCAAATGAGCCTTACCATAACTCATCCTAGACTTTAGGGTTGAGTTTAAAGCCATCCATCCACCCATGGTTAAGCTTGATATTTATCTCATGGGTAAATTAAAAAAAAAATTCTTAAAGGGAAAATAAAGAGGTTAAATCAAGGCCAAACTCCTCAGAGAGCTTCCCTAGGAGACCCTTAGCACATTTCAATCCACTTCCCTCTCCCAATTCCACCATAGAAATCCAATTTTGGGTTTGAATTCCTGCCCAAAATCAAGACAAATTTCAATCCGAACCTACACAACACCAAACTTCAAATAAATTGGCTCTACACCTTCATAACAGTGAAGGAAGCCAAACCCCCATCAATTCTCCCTCTGAAATAGTCTCTACCATAGCTCTCAACCAACACCCAAAATCGACTGTGGTCGAAATCATATATATTCTAAAATGGACGGCTCTCGGTTAAGGCCATCGGGGACGATGAACGGATGCCGTCCATCTTCGCGTGTATTGAATGGTCGACAGAGATCATGTCGGATGATCATCCGGAACGAAACAGCGTGACGTGTGGAAGCTGACTCGGAAGGCGGCATCAAAGCAACTGACTCAGAAGGCGGCGTCGAGTAGGAGCGCGCCGCGTGGCTTTTCGACGGATCCGAGGATCCAGTCAGCCCGTGGTTTGAATAAATAAATAGGATATTTAACAAATTCAGAAAATAGCTCTTAAACTTCAAAAATTCATATCTTTGCATATAAAATTCATAAAAATAAAATAAAAATACCCTCTTGCTCAGTGAACAGAGGAAAACCATGTGAAATTATTTTCACATTAATTTGATTTATAAATTATTTTTAAAAAATGAATTAGGGTTAAGAGTTTTTCAATTCTCCATTCATATGAGATTATCATCTTGACCCCAAATTCTTATATGTTATAGCCGCTGTCTAGGTGCACAATTTGAGCATTTTTTCAAAGACATAGAAGATTTTTAGACAGAGATCTTAATTTTCTAATTTTTTATGCATTTTCTATTTAAATAACTATAGAAAATTGTATGTGGTATAGAAAATTCTATAAAAATTTATATAAGTTTCCTATGACCAGAGTAGTCTTAAGAAATAATTTCATAATTTTTAAGAATTAAAACATGACTCTTTTGAGCAAACTCTAATTTACTTAAAATATTTAATTTTAAGCACACAGAGATCAAACTCACTTGATTTTTGTTCTCTACTGTGGCTTATGAGTCAGAGAATTCACCACAAAAATTTCAAGTCAATTTGAGATCATTTAATATTTTTAATTGATTTTTAAAAGTGACCATCACATTTGAAATTTAAATGATTTTTAAAAATCAAAATATAATTCCAAAATTTACCAAACTTAGTTTTTTGAGTACTCTAATATCAAGGAGATTTAATAAAAATAAAAAAATATTTAAAAAAAAAACTTGATTTTTTAGGTTATTTTTAATAATTAAAAATAATAAAAAATCATAAAATATTAAACTCATGAAAATATTCTAAATTATTTCCTAAACACTTAGGAATCATTGGAATATTTTCTAAGGTCTAACAATAAAGATATCTATTTTTAAACCTTAAAATGATTTTTAAGGCTTAAAAATAGAATTTTCACCAAAATAATTATAAAAAATCAAATAAAAATTCGAAAAATACAAGATAAATTTCTCTGGGTTTCCTAATGTTAGAGTAATTTTTTAAAAATATAAAACATATTTTTCAACTTATTAAATATTTTATTTTTATTAAAATCCCCAAAATTTCAATTAATTTTAATAAATCACAAAAAATTCAAAAAATTTTGAAATTTTGGCCAAATGACTTTCTGGTCTAGAGCTAGCTTACATTAAAATTTCAAGTGATTAAGAGCTGTCATGATCAACTTTTGGAATTTTCTTTGAAGATGCATATTTTTGCATAAAAATAATTATATGAATTAAATTAAATTGCGAAATTTCACATTTTCTCATCTGATGTCTTAATTGACCTATCAGTAGGGTTAAAAAAAAAATTCTAAAGTCATTTGACTTTAATTTGATAAATTATGAAAATTAGAACCCTTAGGGGCAAAATTGTAGTTTTGGATATTTTGACCTTAATGAATATTTAGGCTTAATCAAAATGGGAAATGGGTAATTGATGATATTAATTAACTCATTTGATGATTTGTAATAAAAAAATGGGCTTAATTGGTAGAAACCCACTTCACTTTGCCAAATTACAAGATAAAAAATAATAATAATAATTCTCATAATTATCAAAATTTTAGAAACTTCATTAGTATAACATGACTTTTGAAATTAGAAGTATAACTTTGGAAATAAATGATTTCACACCCTTGTTTGATAATCAAAAGGATGTTTAAATGATCTTGATAATGATCACTTAAAGTTTTAAATCTTTTCAAAATTAATACACACAGTTAATGCACTCACTTAGGTCTTAAGGACTTAATGGTGAACATAAGTTGAAATCCACTTGTTAAAGAAGGATTAGGAAAATCAACATAATTAAACTCTTTTAAAACAACACAAATCCAATTCGGACTAAAATTTGGCTAAGTGTTCTTTATAACACTAAGTGTTCCCTTTCAGGGTCTTCACCCACATAATTACCCTCTAGTGTTTC
>NW_018219362.1:102105-102390 GCF_001263595.1 Phalaenopsis equestris | reverse complement strand
CATTTGAACTCCTTGATTTTATCGAGAGTATTCATTTATCGAGAGTATTCATGGGTAACTTCAGTTATTTATGATGTAATTAACTATAGGAGCTTGCCCTCGTAGGAAGCTTTTCCCGAACCCAACATAATATAAACCCTATTTGATTCCTTATATTAAATAGGGGAACTTGTCGGCCAATACATTGGTTTTGCAGATCAAACGGATGTCATAACTTTCTTTAGTTTATTTGATCGAGCCTCACCCTCAACTCTTGTGTTCATCCTTTGGGATAGATACATGATT
>NW_018219362.1:100444-102059 GCF_001263595.1 Phalaenopsis equestris | reverse complement strand
CTTCATCTTTTTCAAAACATTTAAAAAATGTCCTTCCAAAGCGGGCAATGGGATTTCAATTCTGAAGACTGACAGCTTCTTACGGGCAAACCCACACCAAAAAATAGTGCCGACAGCTTCTGGCGACTCCGCTAGGGATAGCTTCTCTCTCCATTTAAATCAAGAAAAAATATCTTCATACATCGGTAATGCATTCATGTCCCTCATGAATCAAGATTACCTTTCTTCCGTTGGCATACTTTACCCATTTCTGTCTTGGGAAAGTACGGTTAACTTTTTGACCTTCAGGATTATCTGTTCAATCATCTTGGGACAACGTAATTCAGAAGGCCATTAAGGACATTATGATCTTTATACGATGTCAGACTCCCAATAAGTGTGTAGGTGGACTAGTTCCACCTGGGTGTTGCGTAAAGTAGGTCCCGCACTGGGTCCTAAACTTTGCAAATTAAACTAATATTACATAAATTTTGAAAATTTTGAATTTTTTTTTATTAATCTGGTCTTTAGACTTCCCTTTGTTAGTTTTAGTGTTTGCGCTAAAACTACAACACTTTGGCCATATAACTAACCCCAGCACTTTCTTTTGCAAAGTTGCTGCAATGACCTACCTGACGCTAACATTCACCTGCAACCTACCAACAAGCCGCGAGGCCCGCAATGTTGCTACTATCATCAAGTTTGGAATAGGATTTGAAGAACTTGAGGTCACCCTCGGGAAGGCTCCTTTTTTTGTTGTGAAAGTTGCTACTCCAGAAGTACAAGAGCCAGCTGCTAAATTCAACTTGAACTCCCTTGATGACTTTCCTTTTCACAAGAAAATCAAAAACTCTGCTACTATCACCATAACACCAACAAAGACAGTTTTCCCCGCTACTAAGGGAAAATAAATCGTGATAAAAGAAAGTCTGATTGAAGGGTTAGCAGTGAAAGATTAACTGTTGTGCCTTCAACTTTCAAAATTGGATCAAGTTCAAAGACTGTATCATTAACCCGGTCTCAGAGAAGAAACTGCAACAAGAAAGCCCGAATAGCAACTGAAATTCAGATCCCTGAGAAAATACCTACTGAAGAGAAACCTCATTAGAAGGAAGAAGAATTATCAGAAATCTATCCACTGCTGAGAGGAGGCAAATTCTATCCTCTTATGAATACCTAGGAATACGAAGATATCCAAAAGATTGTTGCTACTCTGCCAATTTCTCAAGAACAGAGTAGGGAAAAGAAGGAAATTCATCCTGTTTCTCAAGGGAAGAAATTCCATCCCATTTCTCAAGTCAGTACAGTTTTTCAACAATTGGCTGTCAAGAAGGTTGTTTAGTCCATGAGTTACTCAGACGAATGGGACACACAATATCCTCTCAAATGAAAGAAGAGATTTTAAGGGGTAATAAATCCAAACAAAATACATCTGCTCATGTTTCTGTTTGGTCCCGTTTGGGAAATAGGTTTGATACTATAAGACATCGACCAATAAAATCAAGATTGGGTCCAAGAATTTTGCAAAAATATTTATCTAACACTGTATATGGTATACACAAAGAGGAACATACTTCTTCTCAACATGTTGATAATTCTGCTAGGACACCTTGTCCTGAATCATCATTGTTGAAAA
>NW_018219362.1:99895-100346 GCF_001263595.1 Phalaenopsis equestris | reverse complement strand
ATTATTGCCATTGAAATGGAGAAGGAAACCCCACAAGGTTCTCCAAGAGCAAGTGATATATCATGAATTGAAGAGAAAGTTGAAAAACTTTGAGATGAGATCTATGAGTTAGCTCGAGA
Organism: Phalaenopsis equestris; assembly: GCF_001263595.1. NCBI lineage: Eukaryota > Viridiplantae > Streptophyta > Magnoliopsida > Asparagales > Orchidaceae > Phalaenopsis > Phalaenopsis equestris. The sequence goes on along the minus strand of NW_018219362.1, from coordinate 100,227 downwards.
ACATGGAATCTTTGTAAGTGCAGAAGATGAAGACTTTGATTACAGGATTATCTTGAAGAAGACTTCATGAATATCCATGTTGTTGAAACAAGAGCTTCTGCATCCTCACGAGATGAAAATGTCGTTGAAGAAATGCAAAGAGCCCTTCTCCAAAAAGATGAACTTGTCAGTTCATTGGAGAAAAAGATAGAAGAAGTGACCGCCGCTATGACTGCTATGGCCGTAATCCAAAGACAATCACAAATACCGTAGTCAGCATCTCCAGATGTTAGTCAACCAGAGGTTGTACACATTACAGAAGAAAGAAGAGAAGTAACGAAGAGAAGTAACAT
>NW_018219362.1:98721-99838 GCF_001263595.1 Phalaenopsis equestris | reverse complement strand
AAAGATTTCAAACAAATGAGTTCGTGATGCCTTAGTACAATCCAAAGGAGGTGCATTAATTCTAAAAGGTGGACCCTACCTAGAGGAATTTGACACCGTACATTTTCCTAAGGGTTTTGTGCCTCCGAACTTCAGAATATTTGATGGGACTGGAAATCCAAGACAACATCTAGCACATTTCAGAGCTAATTGTGGTATCACAAGAAGTAATGAAACTTTGCTTTGCCAACAGTTCGTCACCAGTTTGTCAGGACTTGCCTTTGACTGGTATGTCGATTTGCACAACAATTCGGTCAGAACATTTACAGAATTGGAATAGTTATTTATAAAAAGATTCACCGGTGTCGAATGTCATGTTTCTATTGGATAACTCATTATGTAAAAACAAAAATTTGGAGAAACTCTGGTAGATTATATTTTGAGGTGGAGAAACCTTAGCATGAAATGTGAACCACAACTACAGGAACATCATGCAATTGAGATTCTACTCAGGAGCATGCATGGACCAGTAGCTTTCATGCTCAAGGGACTCACCATCAAAACCTTCGAGAAGCTACTAAAGAAAGCTAGTAGACTTCAAGAAGATATTAAACATATGGATTCTAGCGAAAAGGCAAAAGTAACTAAGGCCTTTGAAAAGAAATCTGGAACAGTTGCAACCATCGATAAAAAGAAGCAATTAATGAAGATATACGTAGAAAATCCTCGTCCACCTTCATCTCAACAAACTCAAAAACAGACTAGCCAGTCTAGTCGACAACCATCTCAAGGAGAGTCGTCTCAAAGAAGAAAAGTATCCTTCGCAGAAAGACGGGCGATAGTATATTCTTTCAAGAATGAAGCTATTTCCAAAATGTTCAAGAGTCTGATGAAGAATCCAGAATTTAAACTTCCAGAACCAGAGAAGCCTGAAGAAGTTAATAAGAAAAATGAGCCAAATTACTGTCCGGATCACAGAATGTTGGGGCATACAATTGAAGAATGTATTGTTTTCAAGGATTGGCTTGAGAATAAAATTAAAGAAGGGAATATCTCTATCTTAAAAGAATATTTAAAAGAACTTGAAAAAGGTTTGATAAATGTGATTTCAGATGAACCAATTTCCCAACTCGATCCC
>NW_018219362.1:97703-98389 GCF_001263595.1 Phalaenopsis equestris | reverse complement strand
GCCTCTACTAGATATGTTGTCTCGGATTCGGGAGAGAAAATCCTCGAACCCTTGACTTTGTATGATTATCTTTTTGTTCCTCCGGGACCTGATGAACATAATGATAATGATGTTGGCTACGTTTTTTCTTTTTCTGGTGATAACATCGATCTCAATCCTCAAAATGATCTTTAAGTCATACTTGAGTCTAATACTAAAGAAGACTCCGATGATACTGCTTACGATAGTACCGGAAGTGAAGAACCAATCCTCGAGTGCCATGACACGTCGTTAATAATCAACTTGGAACTTTCTCATAAAGAAGATGCATTGGACGATTCAACAGCAACATCTCGAGAAGAAATTACAGAAATAAATTTAAGGAGCGGAAAAATGTTACCTCCAAGAACAGCTCCAACGGATAAAGGAAAACAAATTGTAATTCAAGAAGAGTTACCTTCACCTCCACCAGTGGAAAAAAAACATGGTCAAGATAAAGCCACAAGAATAAATAAAGTGGATTACAACGTGATAGCACATCTTAGGAAGTTGCCTGCCCAACTAAGCATCTATGACGCTTTGATTCTGTCAAAAGAGATGAGGGAAGCTCTAGTTACAGCTTTGCTTGATCCAGAAATTTGCTTAGCTCAGTTGGCCAGCACATCCTCAGATGAAGTTTGCTCATTGAGAGAACAATCTGGAGTAAC
>NW_018219362.1:96624-97378 GCF_001263595.1 Phalaenopsis equestris | reverse complement strand
GAGACCTCTTTCAACGCTCTACTTGGTCGACCTTGGATTCATGAGAACAATATGGTTCCATCGTCTCTACACCAATGCATTAAATACTGCAAAAGAAAAACAAGAATATTCCATAAAAGGAGATCTACAGCCATTTTCAGTCCATGAGGTTGGTATTCATGAAGATGCAATTTATTATACACCTCCAAAGAAAACTATCTTTTTCCGAGAAGTTATAACAAATAAAAATTCAGAAAAAGAACAAAAAGGAGACCATTCAACTACCTCCTTATAACATAATGATGAAGGTTCTTTTAGTTCACGCACTCGAGATCGAGGCCGTGGACGTGGACGAAGAAGAGCCAATACAATTGTTGAAAGGACTAAGCTGATCATCAACATCGGTGATGAAGACAGTTCCAAAAATGAAATAATGATGACAAAACAGAAGAAACCTCAGTACATGATCTCTTTAGAAGATGATGAGAAAAGTGAATACGAGACGATGTACGACCAGATAAACTACTATGTGAACACCTTAACTATGTGAACACCTTATCCTTAAAAGGTTGAGAGTTTAGAGGTTAAGGAAGTCCCTTATGCTGGTTCAAAGCCGATCAAGTTTTACTGTGCTTCTACTCCTGTAAACTCTGAAAATCATGTAAATTTGGATGATCCTAATGAATTAATGAAATTACCTTTTGGTTATTTCTCGCCTTATGTGCAAAAGTTAATTCAATAGGGACATTTACCTAAGCAAATGTCAAAAGACAAA
>NW_018219362.1:95352-96501 GCF_001263595.1 Phalaenopsis equestris | reverse complement strand
TTTTCGGTGAGAATTGCCTCGATGTAGAGGATGACTCTACCGATCAGCTAGTGGAAGATGCTCCTCCAGAATTTGAAGAAGAAATCAAATCAACTATTGATGAACTAAAAGAAGTAAATCTCGGGACTGACGAACATCCCCGACCAACATTTATAAGTTCTTTACTCAATGATGAAGAATCTTCAGAGTTGGTCGAATTGTTAACAGAATTCAAAGATTGCTTCGCCTGGAGTTATGATGAAATGTCAGGACTATCAATGGAAGTTGCAGTTCATAAACTCGGGGTAGACAAAGATATAACCCCAACAAAACAAGCCCCAAGGAGAATGCTTCTTGAAATTGAACAGCAAGTTATCGTCGAAGTAAAGAATTTGATAAATGCTAAATTCATACGAGAAGAACAATATCCCACATGGATAGCTAATATTGTTCTAGTTAAAAAAAAAACGGACAGATACGAGTCTGTGTTGACTTCAGAGACTTGAATAAAGCAAGTCCGAAAAATGAGTTTCCACTACCAATACCAGAAATGATGGTGGATATTGCATCAACACATGAAATATTCTCCTTCATGGATGGATCATCAGGATACAACCAAATAAAGATGGCTCCTGAAGATACAGCACTTACAGCTTTCAGAACACCAATTGGAATTTTTTGCTACACAATAATGCCGTTTGGTTTGAAGAACGCCGGAGCAACATACCAACGAGCAATGACAAGTATTTTTGATGACCTCGTTCACAATCAAGTAAAATGCTACGTGGATGATTTGGTCATCAAAAGTAAACAAAAATTAGACCATTTGTATGATTTGAGGATCATTTTTGATGTGGATGATTTGGTCATCAAAAGCAAGCAAAAATTAGATCATTTGTATGATTTGAGGATTGTTTTTGAACGATTACAACAATATAATCTCAAGATGAATCCCCTAAAGTGCGCATTTGGTGTCACTTCTGGGAAGTTCCTTCGATTTGTTGTTCGTCATCGGGGAATCGAGATCGACCCGGAGAAGATTAAGGCTATCTTAGAAATGCCTCCCACTAAAACTTTGAAACTATTACGTTCCTTTCTGGGAAAGTTGACATATTCGAGACGCTTTATTTCTAACCTCTCAGGTAGGTGTCAGCCTTTCTCGGCATTGGT
>NW_018219362.1:95019-95319 GCF_001263595.1 Phalaenopsis equestris | reverse complement strand
GGCTTTAGATTATTTGCTCGGAGCTTTATTAGCCCAAGTTAATAACAAGGGCAAAGAAAATGCACTATACTACCTGAGTCGTCGTCTAATACCGACGGAGATAAGGTATCCACCAATTGAGAAGCACTGTCTAGCTTTAATTTTTGCACCCCAAAAGCTTAGACATTACATGCTTTTTAACAAGGTAACTCTAATTTCTAGAATTAATCCGTTGCAATATTTAATGACACGACCAACACTCTCCGGACGTCTAGCAAGATGGTCGATGATATTATTGCAATTTGACATAACTTTTGTTCC
>NW_018219362.1:89595-94206 GCF_001263595.1 Phalaenopsis equestris | reverse complement strand
GATCAAATGTGGCTATAGTGTTTGAGCAGAGCCGAGGCACAGGATATTATCAAAGAAATACATGTCGGATTGTGTGGTGCTCACCAGTCGGGACCAAAGATGAAAATGAAAATCAAAAGACTCGGATATTATTGGCCAACAATGATGTCTGACTGCATGGATACAGCGAAAAAATGTCATCAGTGCCAAATACACGGAGTGGTCTTACACCAACCACCGAATGTGCTACACCCAACTATTGCCTCGTGGCCATTTGAGTGTTGACATAGTGGGTCCGATAGATCCTCCATCCTCCAAAGGACATAGATACATACTTGCAGCGACAGACTACTTCTCTAAATGGGCAGAGGCAGTTCCACTAAGAGAGGTTACAAATCAGCATGTTCTACAATTCTTCAAAGACCAAGTCGTTTACCGTTTTGGTGTACCGCGAAGATATATCTCTGATAACGGGACAGCTTTCAAAAGCACAAAAATCAACAATTTTTTCAAAAAATATGGGATAGACTGGAGATACTCCACAATTTATTATTCGAAAGCAAATGGGTTTGTTGAAGCCTTCAACAAAACGCTTGTACAAATTTTAAAAAAAATACTCAATGAAAATAAACGAGACTGGCACAATAAACTGTTAGAAGCTCTGTGGGCCTACCGAACGACGTTCAAAACTCCCACTCAATGTACACCTTACATACTCGTGTACGGGTCAGAGGCCATACTACCATTAGAAATACAGACGCCGTCTCTCAGAATCGCAATTGCAAACCAACTTACAATTGAAGAGAATGCAAAGCTAAGACTTGAAGAACATGAAAGTCTCGAAGGAAAGCGCCTACAAGCACAACAACATCTGGAGCTATACCAAGCAAAGATGATACGAGCTCATGACAAATTGGTCCGCCCAAGGACATTTAAAATTGGTGATCTTGTCCTTATTCTCAAAAGACCTATTCTTGTACGTCGCAAGATAGGTGGAAAAATTGAGCCAACTTGGGAGGGACCATTTGTCATTGAGAAGGTCTACGCCAGAGGAGCTTACCAACTTATCAATTCTCAAGGAGAAAGGCCTATGCTTAAAATAAATGGATGATACCTGAAGGCCTACTACGCAACATGACGACGCTTGCCGCTGTTAGTTTGCCGCATACATATGAAAATTTTTTTTTGTGAACTTCAGATAAGTTCTGAGGTTATTTATATGGCATGAAAAGTTTATGACCAGATAATTTTTTTTTATCAATATCAAAAATTAATGAAAATTTTTAGTATCCCATATTACATCTGTTCTTTTCTACATATATACTAACAACATAAAATATTCCATCTCACTGATGTCTCCCTATTAATTTTAGGAGGAGATGTGAGGATCGCGGCTGATTTTTGCTTTCAAAGATGGTTTGAACCTTGCTTTTAACAAAGATGAGATACCGCAAGGTGGAATAATTGAATTTGATATGAAATTTGATGATGTTAACATAGAATATGAAAATCCACTAATGGATGTTGTCAAAGAATGAGAAAAAGAGGGATTGCCCTCAATACTCAAATTCAGCACCAGGACTCTCCCTTCCTCAAAAGGGAAAGAAGTCGTCGAAGAACAAGATCCAATGGAGGGGCCAAGCCGCCGTCAGCCCTCCATGGTGGCTACTACAGCAGGACATTTGATAATTACTGATGAAGAAAAATACCTTTCGCTTCGTTGCGGAGAACTCAGCGAAGAAATGCTGACCAGAAAAAACAAAGAGCTCTAGCCAAAGCCAGGAAAGAAAAAGAAAAGTTCTTTGCAATCTCAGAGGGTTACATGTATAATGTCAACATGAAAGAGTCTTTTGATAATCTGCCATTGAAAGAAGAGGAAGTACAATCGATACAACGTTCCGAACCATCACCAGTATGGGTTCACTCCGATGCCAGTTCGGTTTGTTCTAGTTCTACTTGTCATTTTTCACAACACTTGAACAAGGATAGTCTGCAGGAGCATTTGTAGAATAACCACGTTGCAATGTTCTACATCTAGAACAATATTGTAATTATGATGATTACTTATTAGCTAATGAACGGATAAGATATGATGATCTGCCGATAGATGATCCAAATACAATTCAACATAATCAATGGGATATCTATCATGCGCCAGCTCAAGTTGGGGCGTATAATCCGGTGGGAGCAATACCACCACTGACATGGCAGCCGATTATTAATAATCGGTTAAATGATGAAACACATTTTCCAGCATATCCAAGCAATGTTGAGCTTGCAAAGATCCATAACGTTAAATGCAAAGTTTTTGAACATTTTGAAATAATTGATGGAGATTATGTCATTATTCTGGAAGGATTGGAATTATACACAAAGGTCTTCTCTCACACAGAACAACGAGAGGTACTTGATTGTGTGTTTTACCTCGAAATCAGAGGCAAAGCAGAGTTGCTATCTGGGAGAACATATTCAGAGCCTAAAATCACGATACAATGGTACTGTTGTTATAATTATAAAATAGATCGACAAGGAAATCTGTCGGGAATTTTACAACATGAACAGGTGGAGCCGATGCCACCTATGATAAAATGGATGATTACACGACTGGTTCAATGGGGTATAATTCCATCAAATTGTATCCCTAATAGTTGCATAATCAATATTTATGAAGAAGGGGATTGTATCCCTCCACATATTGATCATCATGACTTTGATCGTCCGTTCTGTACAGTCTCTTTCATATCAGAGAGCAGTATGCTATTTGACATAGATATAGACATAATTGTTCCAGGAGAATTCCAAGGATCTGTTGAGATTTCATTACCAAGAGGATTGTTCTGATTCTGAAAAAAAATGGGGCCGACATAGTAAAACATTGCTATTATGCCTCTTGTTTTCAATTCAATGTTTCTGCTTTTACAAAGTAAGCATAGATTGTAAAGTTGCATCCATTCTTGTGAACTAAAGTATCAACCATCAGAACCGCTAAAATTTTAATCTTCAATTACTGTGACCCTCGTGATTCTTAGGTTTTTAACTGTTTATTATGGTAGTCATAGTATTATGACATTTACACTCATCCAAAGTGTCATCCAAAGTGTCATCCAAAGTATCATCCAAAGCATCATCCAAATATTATTATGGTAGTCATACTATTCCGACATTTACAATAATCCAAAATATCATCGAAACATTTAAGAGTCACTAAACATCAACCTTTCTAAATATTTTTTAAAAAATGAAACTATCCAGTTTGCAATAACAATTTTTTATGAAATTTGAACCATTTCATTCTACTTGAGGGGTTTCGCACCTTAGAACCATGTAATCAATCAAAGAACATTCTCTTGTCATTATAGATGATAACTATAGCATAATCATTCATGTTATTTATCCAGTATCCTTCAGTAGGATTTGAAGCCGTTTAAGTTTTAAAATGATTCAAACTCAACATTTCACTGCTTTAGTTTGTATCTGTTGATGATGCTGTATGATAGTTTTTAAGTAATTATGATTCACCATTTTTTCAAAAAAAATTGATCTGATAATTTCAATTTTCTTTTCGAATCAGTTCAATACTTCTGATTCATACTGCTGATTCAAAAATTAATCTGATAATTTCAATCTTTACATCGAATCAGTTTGATACTTCGGATTCATAACTTTTCAAAATTGATCCAATAATTTTAATTTTCACTTTGAATCAGTTCGATACTTCTGATTCATAACTTTTCAAAAATTGATCTAATAATTTCAATTTTCACATTATATCGGTTCAATCTTTCTGATTTACGATTCTCCCAAATTGATTGAATAATTTTCACTTTGAATTAGTCCAATATTTCTAATTCACATCTTTCAAAAATTGATCTAATAAATTTAATTTTTACTTTGAATCAGTTCAATACTTCTGATTCATAATTAATCTGATAATTTCAATCTTTACATCGAATCAGTTCTAACTCTGATTTACTATTTTCAAAAATTGATCAAATAATTTCAATTTTTACTTTGAATCAGTTCAATATTTCTGATTCATAATTGATCCAATAATTTCAATTTTCTCATTGAATCAGTTCAATATTTCTGATTCATAATTGATCCGATATTTTCAATTTTCTCATCGAATCCGTTTAATACTTCTGATTCAAAAATTGATCTGATAATTTCAATCTTTACATCGAATCAATTCGATACTTCTGATTCCTAATTTTTCAAAATTGATCAGATAAGTTCAATTTTCACTTTGAATCAGTTCGATACTTCTGATTCATAACTTTTCATAATTGATATGATAATTTCAACCTTCTTATAAAATCAGTTTGATACTTCTGATTCATAACTTTTCAAAAAATTGATCCAATAATTTCAATTTCTACAAATAATTTCAATTTTCAATCTTTACATTAAATCAGTTTGATACTTCTGATTTATGCTTTTCCCAAATTGATAATTTTCACTTCGAATTAGTTTGATATTTCTAATTCACATTCTTCAAGAATTGATCCAATAATTTCAATTCTTACTTTAAGATCAGTCCTACACTTCTGATTTCTTCTATTAGAAGTCAGTTCCAAATGTCTGACTCTCCTTTGATATTAATATTCGTATCTTGGCTCACCATTTTGAGGT
>NW_018219362.1:87399-88919 GCF_001263595.1 Phalaenopsis equestris | reverse complement strand
TTTTTGCCAAAATACCTAAAATTGATCAAAACTTATTCCAAACACTTTGAATATATCCACATTTTCCAAAATTGACAAAAATTTCCAAAAAATGGCCAAATTACCACAATCCCCTCCATGGCCCAAAAATCCAAAAAATCAAAAATCCAAAAAAGGCCCAAAAATCCAAAAAATCCAAAAATTCCCAAAAAAATTCCAATAAATCCAAAATATTCTTAATTTCATTTTGTACCACTACTCCATGATCTAGTTTGGTCAATTTGACCACTTTTGACCAAAACCCCCAATTAGCCCCAATATTAGCTAACACCCCAAATCTCAACAATTGAATGCCTTAAAACTCAAATTGGCATCTAAATTTTGTTGAAAATCCTTTATAAGGTCATTTTTGACCAAACAAAATAATCAATTTGAGCTTAGCCCATGGCTAGCCCAAGTTTGACCCACGTTTAGCCCAACATGCTTAATTTAGGTCTAAAACCAAAACCCATCAAAACCCATTCAAATATCAAAACCCATTCAAATTGACCCCATTCAAATTGACCATCAAGTCAATTTCAAAACAATTTTCATCCTTCATGAAAATTGTTCATTATGATGTTTTACACCAAATATATCTATTAATTTGAGTTTAGACCATGGCTAGCCCATGTTTGTCCAGAGTTTAGTCCTACATGCTTAATTTAGGTCTAAAACAATTTAGGTCTATGCTTAATTTAGGTCTAAAACCAAACTCATCAAAACCCATTCAAATTGACCACCAAATCAACTTCAAAACAATTTTTATCCTGCATCAAAATTGTTCATTATGATGTTTTACACCAACAACAGCAATAAATTTGGACTTAGTCCATGGCTAGCTCATGTTTGACGCAAACTTAGCCCAACATGCTTAAAATCGGTCAAAAATAAAAAATCCACCAAATTGATTAACCAATTGACCTCAAAATGGCTTTCACCCTTCATGAAAGTTTTTACTCATGGTCTCTTACACCAAATTCCATATTTAATTTGACCACTTGGCATGCCTAACCCAGTTCGAACTCAAGATTTGGTCATATGCACCTTTTTGGACTTATGGTCAAATCCAAACCAATTGAGCTTGGTATGGTCAAATGAGCCTTACCAGAGCCTTACCACCTTACCATAACTCATCCTAGACTCTAGGGTTTAGTTTAAAGCCAGCCATCCACCCATGGTTAAGCTTGATATTTATCTGATGGGGAAATTTTTAAAAAGAATTCTTACAGGGATAATAAAGAGGTTAAATCAAGGTACTTGCCATAACACATGTCCATACTTTATGGTGCAATTTTTACTCAGCGTCATAAGCTTTAACTATGATCCAACCCTAGGTTAGCCACCTTAACCCAAGCTAAAGCCCAAAAACTATGAGCCCCCACATGGCCAAAACCCAAACTCATGTTAAGAAGCCACCTCAGCCCAAATTGAGCGGAGGGAGCCTCTGCTTGACACCTAAGCAGTGGGGCTAACCCCTCCATTGGCCAGCTAAGCCTTCC
>NW_018219362.1:85219-87247 GCF_001263595.1 Phalaenopsis equestris | reverse complement strand
CCACCACAAAAATCTAATTTTGGGTTTGAATTCCTGCCCGAAATCAGGACAAATTTCAATCCCAACCTACACAGCACCAAACCCCCAATAGATTGGCCCTACACCTTCACTACAGTGAAAGAAGCCAAACCCCCATCAATTCCCCCTCTGAAACAGTCTCTACCATAACTCTCAACCAACACCCAAAATCGGCCTTGATCAAAATCATACATAGGCTTTACACCAGAGCCAGAGGCTTCATCCCTAAGCTCTTTGGGATCTAATGAAAGTGTGAAGAATCTCTGATTGAGGCTAAATCTCTCGGAGCAAACGTATAACTCACTTACTTTCCCGACCCTTCGCGAGGTCTATATTTATAATGGTTTGATTTCATAGCATGTTTACCATATAAATATATTCATATCTTCAAGACAAACATTTTAAAAATCATCAAAATCCATTAAGAAATGAGAGAAATATTAAGATTCTAAAGTGGACGGCTCTCGGTCAAGGCCATCGGGGACAATGAACGGATTCGTCCATCTTCGCGTTCGCGTGTATGGAATGGCCGACGGAGATCAAGCCGGATGATCATCCGGAACGAAACAGCGAGATGCGTGGCAGCTGACTCGGAAGGCGGCATTGAATAGGAGCGCACCGCGTGGCTTTTCGACGGATCCGAGGATCCAGTCAGCCCGCGGTTTGAATAAATAAATAGGATATTTAATAAATTCAGAAAATAGCTCTTAAACTTCAAAAATCCATACCTTTGGATATAAAATTTATAAAAATAAAATAAAAATACCCTCTTACTCAGTGAATAGAGAAGAACAATGTGCAATTGTTTTCACATTAATTTGATGCATAAATTATTTTTAAAAAATGAATTAGTGTTAAAGGTTTTTCAATTCTCCATTTATATGGGATTATCATCTTGACTCCAAATTCTAATATGTTGTAGCCTCTGTCTAGGTGCACAATTTGAGCATTTTTTCAAAGACATAGGAGATCTCTAAACATGACATAGGAGATCTCTAAACATAGACATAGGAGATCTCTAAACATAGATCTTAATTTTTTAAGTTTTTATGCATTTTCTATTCAAATAATTATAGAAAATTTTATGTAGCTTAAAAAATTCTATAAAAATTCATATAAGTTTCCTATGGCCAGAGTAGTCTTAAGAAATAATTTCATAATTTTTAAGAATTAAAATATGATTGTTTTGTGCAAACTCTAATTTGCTTAAAATAGTTAATTTGAAGCACACAGAGATCAAAATCACTTGATTTTTATTCTCCACTGTGGCTCATGAGCCAGAAAATTCATCATAAAAATTTCAAGTCATTTTGAGATCATTTAATATTTTTAATTGATTTTTAAAAGTGACCATCACATTTGAAATTTAAACGATTTTTAAAAATAAAAATATAATTCAAAAAATTACCAAACTTAGTTTTTTGAGTTCTCTGATATCGGGGGGATTTAATAAAAATAAAAAAATAATTGAAATAAAAACTTGATTTTTAGGTTATTGTTAATTATTCTTAATAATTAAAAATAATAAAAAAATCATAAAATATTAAACTCATGGAAATGTTCTAAATTATTTCCTAAGCACTTAGGAATCATTGGAATATTTTTCTAAGGTCTAAAAATAAAGATATCTATTTTTAAACCTTAAAATGATTTTTCAGGCTTAAAAATAGAATTTTCACCAAAATAATTCTAGAAAATCAAATAAAAATAATAAAAATACAAAACAAGTTTCTTTGGGTTCCTTAACCTCAAAGATATTTTCTAAAAATAAAAAACATATTTTTCAACTTATAAAATATTTTATTTTTATTAAAATCCCCAAAACCTCAATTAATTTTAGTAAATCACAGAAAATTTAAAAAATATGAAATTTTGGCCAAATGACTTTCTTGTTAGGACTTTCTGGTCTAGGGCTAGCTTACATGAAAATTTCAAGTGATTAAGAGCTGTCTTGATCATCTTTTGAAATTTTCTTTAAAGATGTATATCTTTGCATAAAAATAATTATAT
>NW_018219362.1:72476-83868 GCF_001263595.1 Phalaenopsis equestris | reverse complement strand
TGGAACCGTGGGATTTTGACCGGTGTCGCTTTAATCAACTTTAATATGCAAATAAAAAAATTTAAAGAACTTTAACCATAGGGTCACTTGATTTGACGTTATAACCAAATGACTTAGAAAACTTGAACTCTGCTACAAGGAGCTTGGAGCTTACATGGTGGGCAGCCCGACCATCTTCAACAACTAGATGATCTACAACAACATATCATTCCTTAGCTTTAAAACAACAAAGCCATAGGAATTCATGGTTGTTTGTTTAGTGCAACATAAATCCTCAAACACATCTTTTAGGCATTTGTACAATCCTGTTGTACAATCTAAGCCCTAACTTGTCTTAGGATTCTGAGGTAGTCGTTTGTCATGACTTAAATTAAAACAAAGTGTTCCAAATTTGAACCAATCCCCCCTCACATTTCTTAGTTCGATATCCTTAAAATGTCCTTACCATTTGAACTCCTTGAAGGTAATTTTTCTTGACTTTTATCGAGAGTATTTATGGGTAACTTCAGTTATCTATGATGTAATTAACTATAGGGGCTTGCCCTTACAGGAAGCTTTTCCCGAGCCCAGCATAATATAAACCCTATTTAATTCCTTATATTAAATAGGGCAACTTGTCGGCCAGTACATTGGTTTCGCAGATCAAACGGAGGTCATAACTTTCTTTAGTTTATTTTTCTTTAGTTTATTTGTAGTTTATTTGATCGAGCCTAACCCTCAACTCTTGTGTTCATCCTTCGGGATAGATACAGGATTGAGGTAAAAGCACTCTTTCATCTAAAATATGAAAATTATGGGGTCAGTTTGACTTCATCTTTTTCAAAACTAAAATTTTTTAAAAAACGTCCTTTCGAAGCGGGCAACGGGATTTCAATTCCGATGACTGACACTTCTTACGGGCAAACCCACACCAAAAAATAGTGCCGACAAAGGTTAAGTTATAAGCATATGAAAATTTAAAGAGGGATATTAGCTTTTAATTTTGGATTAGACTCAAACTAGACCTTTTTTTTTATCTCAATCCCACAGGCAACTGATATATCGAAGTTAACCTATCAATATCAACTAAGGGTCACCAACAAATCACCCCTATAATCAGGTAGCACTAGACCCTATCATTTAAACCCAAATAGTATCTGGACCCCTATAATCACCAACAAATCTTATTAAAGGTGTAGTATACCCATGTGAGATTGTATATGAAACTTATCAGAGTGTGGAGTGTGGTGCACCTATGTGTGATATTAGGATGGGTGATGTGTAGTATCTGAATTTATCGGGGTATGATGTGTAATATCTAATATCTAGACTCTGAAAAAGAAATATAATATCTATTCTTGTGGTATCTGTCCTGTAGAACGTTTGGTGTGTAATATGTGATGTGCTACAATTGTAGTATCTTTTGTAAAGAGTGTAATGTATAGTGTCTATCGTATGTCATAGAATTTGTTGTGTAGTGTATGAAATGAGTATCTGTTCCCTTTACAAGTGCAGTATCTATGTAAAACTTATACCTTATGTTCTTTTACAAGTGTAGTATCTATGTAAAACCTGTAGTATCTATTCTTTTACAAGTGTTGTATCTGTGTAATTGCATATCTATTCTTTTACAAGTGTAGTATTTGTGTAGTTCTGTATCTGTTCATTTCTAACTACCAATTCTCAAGCATTTTGAAAAGGGTTAGAGCTGCCAACAACTTAAGGGGTGAAAGGGCATCTCACTAATTGAATATTGATTTTTATATTTTCAGCTATAAGAGAAGCTGATCAATGGTTTTTTGTATCATTGTCTGTTACCCAACACGTCAAACTTATAAGCCACTTTAATGTTTCATATGATCATCTAATGAAATTTTAGATATTTCATAGCAGAAAAATAAGGAGAGACAGACATCTAAATATTTCCATAACATTCAATTTCCACCTTTAAGCTCAAACTTTAAATTTGTATATGGCATGCTTTATCAACTTCCTAAAGAGGGATACAATTCAATTTTTCATAATGCAAAATTTGACCATATGAGATTTATATGATCAAAAGCCAATTCCAACAACAGGCATTCTTCCATGATTTCAACTTATCTAATTTAGAAAATCAATCATTTTTTTTATGCTAGCAAAAATTACCAAGCCAAATAACCACTAAAGAGTGATAATAGATTTTCATGCGTACCACTCAATTTTAAGGCAGCAAGGAAATCGAACTCAACAAAGGAGCTACAACATAAATCACCACTTAATATATTTTTTTAATGAAGAAGAACCAAAAGGTAGAATCTAATCCAATAAGTGGCTAAACTTAAACCAATATAAAACAAAACTGAACCCAATAAGGGATAACACCCAAGCAATTAATAGAGTTAGAAATTGAACCATCAGAAAACGTAAATAGAGCCCAGCAAGGGAAGCCACAAATGAGGCATTACTTGAGACACTAAAGCAGCTATCCAGAACCAGAGAATGATTTCCAATGTATGTTTAAATAAGGCAACAAGGGAAGCAAAAACTATAGCTCCAAAACAAATAGTGTAGTAAGAGGAATAAAAATTATAGCCCCAAGCCGCAATCCCTGACCAAAACAATCTCCAAATATATTTTTGAATAGAGGCGGTGATCCCGACTCAATGCTTATGCACAGTATAGCAATAGTTCTGATGGTATCTTTAACTTATATTTCCTAATTTTGCAACAAAACCAAAAACTTGATCCTGAAGAAAAATAACAATTTAACTTTTTAATTTATATATATATATATTTGGATACTACGCAAGTATATGTATCATTATCAAGTAATATAGGACTTTTTGATTAAGATTTGAATATCAAACCCACGAGCAAGATTATGCAAATGCAATAAGCACTTTTTGGAAAACTTTCTATTTTTAAAAAGATAATTATTTAAACGAAAGATGTTTTCACAGAAATGAAAGTTTAAATATTTTTGGTAAATTTAATATTTTGACAAAAACAATACAAACTTAAAAAGATAACTTGAGCTTTTGTAGAAGAAAAAATATTAAATATGAAAATATCTTTCATCTTATCATGAATCAGTAATAAATATAGGAATTTTATTGTGGATGTATGCAACTTGTGTTGTGCCAAATAGGAGCAATAAAATTCTTTACATTTACTAGAGATGCTATAAATAACATTGGTTAATTTAAAGTTTTAATAGTTCTGAAGATTGGTTAGGCAGGGAAGTACTAGCTCTCACTCTAGAGTTTCCTCAATTCCTTCCACTTGGGGGCTAATATTCTTGTATCAGAACCTAAAACATTAAACCAAGATGGGGGCTTTAACCTGTCACTTTATAGTCCTCTAACTCTACATCCATTAATGAATATTTCCTATTCCCCGATTTATTTGCACTCAATCATATGAACTACATTCTCATTCATACAACCTCATGAGATTTTGTCCAATTGTTGACTGAGACAATACCAACCGGTTCTTACATGTTCTCACAATAAATTTTAACATCTAAATTGGCCAAATCAAGAAAAAAATGAAGTGCATGGATTTAAACCATCACAAGTGCATGGATTTAAATCATCTCAACTTCTTCCAACATTAAAGATCAATACTCTCCACAACTTCTATAAAAAACTTAATTACTTATTATTTTAAGAAGAAAGATAAAGAAAACTACTCAGAATCCATGGAGAAAAAAAACCACACTTTAGTTTAAAAGAAGAAATCATTGTCAAACCAACAACAAGTCTCGATTAAAACCAAAAGTAGTCTAAAACAAAAAGATAAAAACTTATCTCAAGTCCTCCACCAAACTCTTGAAGTTCCTTTGAATCTCTTCTCTTTTACAATCACTCAAAAAAAAAATAACAAAAAGGATAAAGTAAATAAAAAGTGGCTCTTGAAAATCTATATGAACTAACTCCCAAGAGAAGAACTTTCAAAACTTGCCAATATTTTCAGGACTCTTTCTAAGTTCTCTCTTCTTTCTTTTATAGTTTTCCAGGAGGTGCCTTGAGATCTCTTCAAAATGTGTCTTGATTCGATATATTTGCCCAAGAGATGCATACTTTCATGTTAATTTTCATCCATAGTGGTTACAACCACCTATTAAGCCAATGGGTGCCTCAAAAACCTTTTCAAAATTTGTGAAAAAAAAATTTTCTCGTCTAGTAACTGCCACTGACGCTTAAGCGCACGGTCTCGGCGCTTAAGCGCCGGATCTGGCGCTTAGGCACCAACACTCTTTTACACAATTTTTCACTTTTTTGCTCTAAATTAGATCCTTTTTTACTCCTTTAAGCATTTTTTTCCATTTTTACTTGTATCATTTTTTTCTTTAAGCATTTTTTTCCATTTTTACTTGTATCAGCAAGAAAACACAAAAATATCTTTCATTAAAGCGCAATATCTCAAAAATAGGTATAAAAATGTGTCCAAAATGACTATATATTTTAGGTGTATCAGGAAATAAGAAACATGAAAATCAAACCCAAAACGAGTGTCCAAAACTCAAGATGTAGACTTATATATATGTTTGAATAGGGAACAACAAGAAGCATAAAGAACCAACCCCCAAATGATATTCAAAACCCGAAAACACATCTCCAACATATATATTCACCTAGGGGCAGCAAGAAGCATAAAAAACCAGCCCCCAAATGATATTCAAAATTAGAAAACATATCTCCAACATATATATTCACATAGGGACAGCAAGAATCACAGAGAACCAGCCCCCAAAAGATATTCAAAACTCGAAAAAGCATCTCCATCATATATATTCACATAGGGGCAGCAAGAAGCATAGAAAATCGGCCCCCAAATGATATTCAAAATCAGAAAATGCATCTCCGTTATATATATTCACATAGCGGCAGCAAGAAGCACAAAACATCGGTCCCCATATGATATTCAAAATCAAAAAATGCATCTCCAATATGTATATTCAAATAGAGGCTGCAAGAAACACAAAAATCGGTCGCCAAATGACATTCAAAACCCGAAAACACATCTCCAATATATATTAAAATAAGGGCAACCAAAGTATCAGGAACTACAGCCTCAAACTAAATTTCGAATGCAATAATACTCTTAATCTGTGACAACTCTACTAAATTGTTATTTAACGTGAATACGCAAAGACAGCCATAGAAGAAATATTTGCAAGAGAGCCTTATTTCTTCATCAAAGTTATAATCAAACTAACATATTAATACCAGTTGAACTATCAACTCTATAATCTAAAAGAGGATACCGCATGGATAGCTAATCCAAAAACCCAATCAGAATTTAAAGCTAATTTGAAATAAACTCCCTTGTATTATAGAAGGTAGCTATTCAAAATCATCAAGCATAATTGATAGAGGAGAGGTTGAAGTCTTTATCCATTTAACTAATATTTCATAATCAAATACTAGAAACAAAAAGAATTTGACCTCAGCTTCTTGCTAATTCAAGAATGAGAAGAGTAAGTAAAGATCACGAGATAACAGCTTCCAACAGAGAATGAGTTCTCACACTTTATCTCCTTAAAATCTCAAAAAAATTGTCGCCCAAAATGCTCCCTTCAAGGGGTTCTTATAGCTGAGCAAGTAAAGGAGATGCTCACGGTGTGGGACACGAACAAACCCATGAATGAGAGTTACTCAATTCATCATCCGAGAAAAACTTTTACAAGAAAGTGAACAGCAGTTACGACCAGAGAAAGAAGGTAAGCCGCCACCGAAGAGGAATAAGGTGACCGGAGAAACCGGAAATGGGGCCTCCTTACTCGGCCAAGAGGAGCAAACGGAAATCTAGTGCTTGTTTTGGTCCCAAGAGGAGAAGAGGAAGCGCACGTGAGGGAGATTATGTTTAGGGATTTTTTAAAACCCTTTTGTAAAAAAAACTTTATTATTATTTTTTTAAAGAAATTATCAAATTTGGTGCAATTCATTCGTGCACGGTACCCCAGCAAAATGGGTGTCCTCCATAGCTAAAACTGATGTTTCAAATGCGATGGCATAGTTTGTTTTATCATTCGGATTCATCCAGACAAATTCATCAAAGATCGAGTCAAATTAACATGAATTCACGTGTGACACGTCAAATGAAATTTTTTTGACTCGTTTAGAACTGTTTAACAAGTATATCATTGACCGGTCTTCACATAAGCGATAAACAAAGTCAAATAAACTGTTCGCGGTAGAAATTTAAATGTCGCACACACGTTGTTGGGTCCACTTATGTCTTTCAAATTCTTATAGCAGCTCAATTTGGCTTCGATGTATGAGCTTTTCAATCGACTCAATCGAATGTTGAGGATCAAAAACCATCCATGTAAAACTTCAAAGAGTGAAGAAATGACTCAAATTTTTAAATATCCTAGGTCCCAGTCTAATCCTCTAGGAGAGTCAAAATAGAAAAATCCTAAGGTTACATCCTAGGGTATCTAAAGAAAGGGAAAGGAAGACCTCAAAATGAGGTCAACACTATCCTAGAACTTTGTAGATGGGACCCAACTCAATTTAGAATCTCAAAACACATCCTTGCACCTTTTGGAATTTCACATGTGTGATTTTTGACCTCTAACAGATAGAAGGTTATGACCAACAAGAGGAAGCTCAAAGAGAGTACATATAGGATTTTCAAGCCTTATGGAACTCTGGGTGGCTTTGCCTTGAACACTACACTCCCTTCATCATCATTTCTTGCATCCATTTGAGAAGCCCCATATGGGTGGCCATTGATCTCCAGTACTTGAAAGGTGGAGACCAACATGTGGTGACTCAAAAATGAGCGTCCCTAAAATCATAAGGCTTTAAGATAACCTTGGATGACTTGGCCATTCACACGCCACCTACTTATTATAACCCTAACCTACCTACCTCTACCCAAATTCAACTCGCAAGTCCTCCCTAAAATAAAAAATTCTCAATTTTCATCAAAAATACCCCAATTCACCCTACTTGTCCAAGATTCCCAAAATTTTTCAAAATTCACAAAAATTACCAATTTGCCCCCACTTCCTACCTAAACTTACGAAATTGTAGATTCAAACCCAATTTCATCAAAAGTCAAGCCAAATTTTGCAAAAATTTAGTCACAATTTTTAAATTACTCAAATCATAATTCATGTACCATAACCCTAACCGACATACCTCATGAAAATTTTCAAATCAAATCAAACCCACCATTAAAAAATTTTAAAAGCCCAAAAAATCCAATCAAAAGCCCATCAAACTAAGCTCATATTCTAATCTATTTGAAATCCAAGCCCCACATGACATGATATCCTTACTTCTTATCCATTAAATTAAATTGGAATCCTAGGTCCTAATATCATGATCAAAATCACCTAAATTTGGACTCATGGCAAATCCTTCAATAAATATACATAAATTTCTAAAATCCTTTCTCATGAGAATACTGAAGCCATTAATGAGACATGAAGCCACCTCCAAGCCACATGCAAGCCATGTGAGCCTTTATCATGTCACTATTCCCAATTTGACAAAAGGAGGAGGCCCTCTAATGATTCCCTTAAAGTTTTTAGTTTTCTCATGACTCACCTAAACCCATCATTAGTCCTAATACACTTGGATGGAGACTTTACCCCACTAATCCAACTGAACCTTATCAGATCAAACCTCTTCGGAAGGGACCCAAACTCATTTCTATTGGGCTAAACCCATGGTTCACTCGACCTAAGCCAAAGCTTGTTGATTTCAGTTAATCACATTTACACATGGAATAATCCAATTCACTTCACAATTGCCCACACCTGACAACTCTTAGATAGATAATGACGTTCCTCTAGCCGATCGTCTAACTTGGTTGTCGAAAAACACCAAACCCAAGAGATCACCCATCGCCAAAACTCTATATTTGAACTCCCCCATGTGGTTCACTCCCATTGGCCATTAGCCATCTTCTTCCCTCCATCTAGGCAATCTTCTCTACCCACTAGCTGGCCAATTAAGACCTAACTCTCTACCAATAGTTACACCACCAACTCATAGATAGAGCAGAAGAGTGATGGTGAAGGCCTACCAAATTTCTCCCAGACCTTCCCAAAACCTTGAGAAGATCATCACCACCACTTCTAGCTCTTCTCCCCCACTAAAAAACCTTAATTTTTCTTTTATTATCTAGGGCCTTCTCGGCCATTCCACCAAACTCGACTAAACTCCATAAAACTCCAAATAAACTCTTCTGAAAACTTGCTCATACTTAAAAATCACTTCCCCAAACAAAAGACCCCATTCTCGAGCCCTCTAGTCTAGACCTAGACCACATCGCTTCCACCCTTTGGTCTAAATGATAGTTGGACCCAATTATAGCTCAGATTGGCACTCAGACAAAGTTCATTGACTCAAGGAGAAGCTTTTAAGCAAACCAAACTGAGTCCTCACCTCTTGGGCAAGGGTATAACCCAAAACTTCTTATTTTTACCACAGTTTGTCCTTCATGAAGAAGATTTACATTTCATGCATATCAAGACATATAGATGTGTTTGTCTCACATAGATCAAGGTGTAATAACGAAGCTCAAGTAATTTAGTAGAGTAACGAGTGAAATCTTTGGGTTCGAATGCAAACAGTTCCAGGGCTATGGCGATCTTGGATGATTAACGGATGCCTCCCATTTGCGCGTGTTTCAAATCAAATGATAATGATCAAGTCAGACGAGCTAATGCGACATGAACCGCGGGCCAAGTCAGCCGCTGAAATGGAAAGTATAACCAATCAAAACGTGCCATGTGAGGCTTCAGAGCTTCCTAGGATGAGTTGGTGCCAAAGTGGATAAAAATTAGTGGTTTTCTAAATTAAATAAATCGGAAAATGATATATAACTTCAAAAGTTCCTATATTGGAATAGAAAAGTCAAAAAAATAAAATAAAAATATATTTGAGCTCAGTGAACGTAGGAGAACTTAATGGACTTAAAATCAAAATTACATATTAAAAATTTTATTTTAAATTAATTAAAAACCCATAATTTCAATTAATTCATAAGTGTTTAAATATTAATCACCATTACATGAACTTTAAGGGATTGTTTCTAATGACCTTAAGGACGTTCCCTGATGTTTTTAAGGTCGGAGGACACACTTAGAATTAAAAGCCTTAATTTTCCAAGAATTTTATATTTAATTTAATTAAAAAATTAGGAAAAAAAGTAAGAACCTGAAAAATATGAAATTAAGTTTGTTGAGTTCACTATGAACAGAGAATCTAAAGTAAAATAAAAATGTCATTTAGAATATAGAATGTATAGTTAAGTAATATTTAAAAACTAATAAGAAAATAAAAAAAGATGTAAATATAATTAAAAAAAATCACAGAAATAACATTGATTAAAGGAAGCTACCCTATGATTCTCTCATAAAAATTTCAAAGTCAGAATGTTTATTTTTTAATATAAAAATGTATTTTTAGGAAAAAAGTTGTTTTGGCTTAAAATAATTATATAAAATAAAATAAAAATGAGAAAATTACAAAATTTAGTCTAGAGTACAGCTTGAGGGTAGAGGCACTTTTGAAAAAATAAGATTGACATTATAAATAATAAATTCACTTTTTAAGTATTTATCTAATTTTAAATCATCTAAAAAAATTAAAAATATGAAAAATATAAATACATCTCACAATGTCACTAATTACTCCTTCATGAAGAAGACAACTAAGAAATCCTTCTACAAATTTTTATAATAATAACAACTCATTTTCAATTAGCTAAATTTATTTTCACATATTTTTAACTAAAAATAATTTTAAAAACAATCATATAAAAGTTAAAAAAAAATTATGAGTTCTCTAAAGTCAAAGAGATTAATGATAAACATAAAAAAAATATTTTCTATTTATTTATTTATTAAACTTAACTAAAAATCTTAAAAATTAAAATGTAATTAAAAAATTCATGAAAATTATTTGAATGGTGCTATGACTTATAGGGGCATAATAAAATTTATCTAAGGAAAAAAAACATGTTTTGCTTAATCAAATTAATTAACATTGGAAATTCATAATTTTGATCCAAAATAATTATAGGAAATTAAATAAAAAATATATAAATTCTCCTATGATATTTCAAATTACTCATGAGTAATGTGTCCCCAAAGTATCATGGTCATTTGAATTAAACTAAAAGAGTTATGGGGTAGAAAATTCTTTGAGTAAAATTGTAATTTTGGAATTTTTTACTCTAACTAAAAATTTAGGTTAATTGAAATGGTTAATGGGTAATATTTATTATAATAAATCATTTGAAATGATTGAAAGACGAGGGTAAGAAGGTAGAAACCAATTCATATCCTTTTCTACTAAAGGGTTTAATTGTATCTTTTTTTAAGTTGATGAAGATTAGGGGATAATTGAGTTTGAATGATTCAAGTGTAAGTGAGCACAAGTTAAGAAGTAAATAAATCACTGATTTAAAGTAGCAAATCAAGGGATAAATACAATTCAATCTTCTAATAAGAATTTAATCACGTTTCATGAAACTTTTTAAAATTACAAGTTTATCCATACAAGATCTAAGAGATTGGTAGAGAGCTAGGCTTGAGCTAGAATCATTTAAAAGGATTAGAAAACAAAGAACATAACTTATCATAAACATTTATAAAACACTACAAGCTCAAGATTAATTGATACGAGATCAAAATTTTCTTAAGTGATTAAGCTTACCCCAAGGGGTGACTACCCACATCAACCTCAAACCAAACACTAAATAAGTGACTACATACCCTACTCATGGGTTAATTGAAACATGAAAATTGAGCACAACTAAAAACATTAATGTGAAAATTTAACTTAACCAGAGTTGTTCAATTTGACAATATAGTAAGACAACATGAACTGAAATAGTCCAGGGGATTCTAAAGCTATTTAGGTTAACTCTTCAAACACATTGACAAAATTTTGGACTATTTTTAGGACATTTGTGCATACCTACATTTTTTGAAGAAAAGCATCCTAAAAATGTTAGGAACCCACAAAGATACGATTCAGGACTCTGTTAACTTAAATTTTTAATGAAAAACTCATCACTACTTATCCTATAGTAAAACCCAATGCTCAAGGATATGAGTCTTATATATGGTATTCAAACTTTTGTGGGCACTTGGAAATTTTTTAATGCCTCTTATGGATCATTAGGCTTGTGTAAGTAGAAGGTCTGGGTGGCAAGGGTGCTGAAGATTATGCTTATTTGAGCTAATAGTGAGATAATTGAATAATATCTCCTACATTAATGACCTTTAGGGAGGGGATAGGATTGATGATACTATTCCTCAAATTTTGGTAAGAAGTTGCCCCTACAGTCTTAGGTTGACAGTTGTTCTAGTTCGATCAAAATGACTAACTTGTAGACTATCTAATTTTTCCAAAACATTTACATAAATGTATACAACATAACAAATATATATATATAT